>NC_061505.1:15220939-15500317 GCF_022539355.2 Hippoglossus stenolepis | reverse complement strand
AAAATGGTCTTTATTTCTATTTGCCATTCTCACACACATTCCTACAATTGTGTCTATAGAGCATACCTACTCTGTGAGAACAGTACAGCCGTCAGGGAGATTTGGGGTCAGTGTCTTGCCCAAGGGAGGGATGCAGAATGGGGAAGACTGGGATCAGACAGCCGACTTTCTGGTTAGAGGACGACCCGCTCTATCCCTGAACCCCGCATATTCAATTAAACCTGCATCAACGGAATTGTAAAATAAAAGCTTCTTAGGCTGTCCTTCTTCAATTTTAATGTTGCATATGTGGTGCTATATTATGTATTTATACTGATAGTAAAACATATTTTTTAAATATACAATTTGGTTTGGTAAAATTACCTCATTTTTGTATCAGTACTTTTAAGCATATTTTAACAATGCCACAATATTACAGATATCTGTGATCCTTTTTGGTCACTATGGTGCATGACACACATTTTTTCACACCAGCTCCTCTAATTCCAAGTGAATGAAGGTTTTATCTTTCTAACTTGTCCTTTGACTCCACAGAGCCACTAGGCAGATGAACTTTACAGCTATAAGGAAATGAGCTTCCTAGATAGAGTACGAGGTGTCAGGAATGTGTGGCGTGGAGTATGTTTCATGAATACAATGAATAATAATGAATACTGACAGGAGGACAGACTGGATCCTTTTTACGTCAATCAACCTGATCATGAAGTGTTTTAACTATGTCTGTTTAGCTGTGAGTTTAATGTATTAAATATGTATAAAGTATGAAAAAAAAAACCTTGTGTGACAAATAAAATAAAACAGTTTATATATACGTACGAAGTGTTAGGTGTACACTACTCATCTGGAACAAAGTCAGACTGAATGTGCTGGATTTACTGTGTTATTAGAAAATACACATCAGCAAGTTATGGAATTACAGAACATATATTAGGTAAAAACCACCAAACCTCAGAAATTGTAGAACACGTAAAGGCTGCTGATCAGGCAAAAAACTCTTTTGGACACGACTCTCCTTCTGTTAGTAAATTAGTGATTAAGCTTTAACAAAATGAACAGTTATCAGAACTTAACTGTGAATGATCTTATGAGCTTACTCCTGTACGGATGTGTGCACCTGTGATGATTCTGATTTGTTCTAGTACGTGAAAAGAAATGGAGCAATCGGCCATTTTCTTTTCAAATCTTAACTCATTGATGCTTTTGGATCAATTTGTAAATTTGTTTTCACGAGAGTAGTGCGCTGTAAATACTAAACAGTAGTATACCGGATTAAATACCAGCTGTGCTTCAAGGTACACAGTGACATGTCTTCTCACATATTGAAACCAAATCCCATTTTTTCCCAAGAAAAGCAGCAACTGCAAGCAACTACAGGTTAACTTTTTGTGTTCTGATTAATTGCAGTGACAAAGGAAAATTAATAGGCGTTAATAGGTAGTGATAGTTTATAAAGTTACCAGCAATCTGAGCTTCAAGTGTTTTTTAAGCAAAAGCGTGTGTATAATAAGCATTAAAATGAAATGTAATTATCGTCTCCATACAGTTGAGGTATTAACCTTCTCTAACCTTCAACAGAGATATGGTTATTAATAACATGTTCAGTTACTTGTCCCCATTTCTACTGTCATCCAACGTTTTCAACATTACTACAACTGTGAACTACGACCCTGTTCACTTATCCTACCTGGCATTAACATGCATGCTGAGTAATCCAGTCCCATGTAAGCAGGTCAGTGATGAATGCACCTAGGACATATTGGGCTCCGACCTCACATTCAGAGATGCGGCCACATTCTGTCTGCAGTGTGAATAAGGAATGTTTCTCCAGGTGTAAACACACATACATCCCTAGAGTCTCCAGAATGGATATTAATATAAGTCTGAAGGCCTATGATTAGAAACCATGAGAAAATGAATACATACAAAAACAGATCTCATGGAAAAGTGTTCAGTCATATATGTGAGGACATTTGTAATTTTACTAACACTAAAGCTGCATGTATTGTTTTCATACCACTCGAGGGCACTAGGACAAGCTGTAAACAAAACACACGACATATTATCTGCAAAATGATTTGCTCCAGCAAACAGTGACAGTGGAGATCCTGCTAGTTCCTGACTTTCTGTGCCTTCCTGCTCCATGATCACCTGCACTCTCTGACTTGAGTGTCGCTGGTTGCTCCTGAGCAGACAGTGAACAAGTGGTTTCATCCATTTTAGCTTTCAACAGCTGCGACTTCAAAAAAAGCAAAACAACGAGCTAAAGAGGCTAAACAGGAGGAACTCAACCCAACACATTTCACATTACACACCATAGGGTATGTAAGTCCACTGTTAATATAAAAGTCTTAGTGCAGCTTTGACATTAGCATTAGTGTGTGACTGTGCATCCCTTTATGCCGCGTCTCCCTCACTGTTGGACGGCGGGGGGCTTGTACAGTGATCACCGTCTGGGACAGGAACAAGGACAGGAGACATTTAGGCAGAATGAGCAACTACTAAAGTAAAATGGTGAAGTAACTGTTAAATCTTTAGACTTCTAGTTTAAATGGGCCCTAATGCCAAATCTATACAATTCCAAACCCAGCTGGTTTGGCCTGATTTCCCGGATTTAGCTGATTTTCACCAGCCTTTCTTTTTCGTTTGGTATGTTCAGGCGTCATTAGGGAAACCTAGAGCTGCTGCAGCATCCCTGGCATAGTGTCTACTCACCATTTTGGGGCCTGGTGAGCAGCAGTTGACACCCTTTGCAGCAGTGACTGGAATGTAGGTAGCGGAGATGGCCAACCAGGCAGCCTGGATGAGCACAGACTCAACAGAAAGTGGGAGCGGATATTCTGAGAAAGTGAGGCAGCTAATTGGCAAAAGAAAATCAATGAAAGGAAATATCAAATTATTAGCTGTCTAGCACCAGTCTTTAAAATGGACGAATATTTCTAAATCTATCCAATAATTGTTTTATTGTGGTTTCAATTTTATGTTAATGTATTTTTTTAAACATTGACATTTACATAAAACTTGATAGACACGTGTAAATCTGACAAATAGTGTTTTAAGTAGTTATAGAAATAAACCACCTCAATGTTATGGCAGATTTCGCCAATTCGAAGTGTGCTGTTGTCGTAGTGATTGTGCCAGCAGTAGACGGGTGAGTCCTCCCATTTAATCAGACAAAGGATCCAGGTTGAACAGGGACGCATACTCATACAATCTGCATCCCCAGACAGGCTCTCAGCTGAAAGACACACACAGCAAAATACAGGGACACGACTTTAAACACAGTTCTCTCTAGAATAACACTTTTTCCCATCTACAGACGAAATGAGCGATGGACTTGATGTTTAAATCCTTAAATAGCTAGATGCAGCATTTGAAATTGTCATGTCTGGTTTGAAATAGGGGCAAGAACTAGTGGTGCACCGATGTATCGGCCGTATATCGGTAGCGGCCGATATTCGCCTCGTTTACTGCCATCGCCGTATCTGTAATAAACTTGACTTTCACCGATAACATTGGCCGATGTTCATTGGTATGTTTTCTGCAGCCTGCCAATCTGGCATCCAGATTATGGTACACTGACGCCGGGTTTACACTGGCGCTGGCGCAGCGCAGCGCCAAGGAAAGCCAGGCGCCTCCCATCCACCCCCGTTAAACCTTTGTGCGGTTCACATGGGCTGCGATGCACCGCGCGCGCCAGCACCCTTCACCGATGGTTTCCGTGCGGCGTACCGCGCCAGGAAACAGACTGAAAAATGATTTTAAACGATTTAAATGACATATTTGATATGATATAAATGATCAAATATGCATCCCATACTTTGTATTCCCCTTCTGTTGTCCTGGAGTTTTAATTTTCCCAATTTTCCCAATCACATAATTAAATGTCCCCCTCTGCCCATCCACTACAGCCACACAAGCAGTCATATAGATAAAAAGAGAGAGGGGGGGGGCTAAAGGCTTGCTTGGAGAATACGTCATTTACCCCGACACCCGACATTGAACGGGTTACATACAACAACAAGCGGAGAATCGCGGGCTGACCGGCGCGGAGAAATGCGGGTCGGTGTGAACAGCCAGGCTGTCGAAAGAGAGACGAGAGCGGGAGAGGCGGGAGAGAGAGAGAGAGAGAGAGAGAGAGAGAGAGAGAGAGAGAGAGAGAGAGGTGTAAGGTGAGCTGTGTGCCACTCTACTATAGAGTAAGATTTTACTAAAACTAGAACTAGTGTGTTTAGCTTCTCCTCCATGTTCTTTTACAAGACACACAGTCCACAGCATTTAGATCAGTCCTGCTCTGGATCTGTCTTTGAAAAATCCTGTCACTCTCAACCTGTATGTATATTTGCCTAAAGAGTCAACAGCCAGCTCCATTCAGTCTTTCCCAGCGACTCACCTGACGGAGGAAGAGACAGAATCCTGCAGAGGATTTATTGCTGTTGTGAACGCGCCTGAGCAGAGAATCATCTGCTGCGTTATTAATGTGTGAAACCCTGGAGAAAGTCCTCACCCATTTCTCAAGGTCGTGTCTGAGAACAGCTACATTTTCTTTCGTTCTTCATTTCTCAACACTAAGAATTTGATTTGTCATATTTGCTTTTCCCGAAAAAAGCAGAAGTTGCCTTGTTACTTCCCCTTCCTGTGCACAGACTACTACTGGTCACCATGTTCCCACCAGCTCACTCACCGTTGGCAGATGGAGGTTCTGTGCTGCGACAGCCACACTCCCGGCTATCACCACCTGTGGAGAGAACAAAACCACACTGTCACGGAGGCAGGGAATCACATTAAGAGTCTGGGTTAGGGTTAGGGTTTTCAATTTGGGGTCAAATAAACTTAACAAAACTGGTAAATAAATGGTTCTTAGTATGAAAAGAAGTAATCAAGCATTATGATGATTAAATACAAAAAGAAAAAGAGTGGAAAATACCCAAAATATGAATATAGTGTTCGAATAATTGGAACATTTTAAATGTTTGAGTAAAAACAGATCGACCAAAACAAAAACCACACAGTTATGTGTTTCCTTTTTACATATTTATCATCTTTGACATGTTGCCTTGAATTTTTTCATGCCACATAAAAATGAAATAACACGGCAAACCAAAAGATGAGGAGGACTGAGCTTCAGCGTGGACCTGCTAATACTACAAGTTTGAAATAGAAATGCATTGTCTATGCTAAAATGTATAATCAGCTGTCCAATCACAATCAGCCTCAATGCTTCTATAATGTCATTAAATACTTGAACATGTGAAAAGATGCGAACATGTTTTAGAAGAAAGTATCTCTGAATGAGTGAAGAGAGTGTTCAGATTTTGTCTGACATCTGGAAGACGAGCTTACCAGTAGAGATGAAATGAAGAAGGCGATGTCGATACCTATGTGACTCAGGCCTTTGGCCAGAAACACGGCCACACAGACGATCTGAAACACACTCAGGCCGATCTGAGTGACCTGAAACCAACACACACACAGAGAAGAGCTCAGGTGAAAGGTGCCCAACAACAACACACACACACACACACACACACACACACACACACACACACACACACACACACACAAGAAGCTCAGGTGAAAGTTGCCCACAACACACACACACACACACACACACACACACACACACACACACACAAGCAGCCCTGTCTCCATAACTTCAGAGGACAAGTCCCCATAATGTGTCTGTGTTAAAAGAACGAAAACACGTCATTCCCTGTTGCCAGTAGGTGGCGATATGACATTAACTGAATATTGGCATGTGGATGTCTATAACATGTGACACTTGGGGAAGATTGGCCAATTTATATGTGAGCTTCAACCATTCCTTTTTGAATGGTGAAACAGAGAAATTCACCATGCTGTACGCGGACAAACCGCTGTCACAGTGAGTGATCATCAATGTCTTCATGTCTGTCTGACCTAGTTGATGGTGAATGTGATCAACCTGCCATAGGAGAAGCAATTAAACTATGAAAAGATGTAATTATCAGTAGGTACAACTATAACTGGAACAACTATAAATCTCTCTCTCTCTCTCTCTCTCTCTCTCTCTCTCTCTCTCTCTCTCTCTCTCTCTCTCTCTGTGTCTGTACCCCCAGGGCCTTGGGTTCCGCCTCCAGGTACTTCTGGACCCTTTGGACGTTTTTCTGGAAGCTGACCTCGACCAGGGGCTCTGGGCCGGCCTGACGCCGTCCTCCACCGTGGCTGCTTCATCTAAAAAACACATGTCATGTCGTGTGTGTTGTTAGTGAGCAAAACACGGCGAAGGAGAGGAAGGAACATGGAAGAACATGCACTCGCAGGCGCGTTTGCAGCGGAAGCTTCAGCGTATCCAGCCGAGCACAACATCTGGATTGCATCACTCCGGACAAACAACAACTCGGGTCCTCATGCGCCCTTTCCTCACCGTTAGCTGAAAACTGTGCGTATTAATAAAGCGTCTTTATTTTTTACCTGCCATGGTCGCAGTATCCGCCACAAGCTCACAAACTGATGTCTTCCCCTTTTTGTTCCTGGATCTACTGGTCCCAGACTGAAGTTTTGCAACAGTTTGGACAGTGAGAGTGGTCGAGTCCCGCCCCACATCTGTCACTGCAACATGACTCCCTGCTGCAAATATATATAAATAAATAAATAAATAAATGTATAAATAAATACATAAATAAATGCATAAATAAATAAGGAAATTAATTAATTAATACAGAAATAAATACAGAAATACAGAAAAGAAACAACAGATAAAAACATAAAATGCCTCCGTACTGCTCCTGTGGTGTCATCCGAGTGTCCGTAAGCCCCGACATTCACCCACCCCTCCATCAGCATGTAGATAATAAGGGAATTCTCTTTGTTAGTGTAGAACGGGCCTATTCAACTAGTTTTCTATGGCCTGTAAAACAAGAGAGATACTGATTCATGTCGCTCGGCTACAAACAGTATATACTTGTCATGACAGATTCTCTTAATCATGTTTTTTAAAGTGAATATGATGGGGAAGACCCCGGACCCCCCCTCGCTGGTTATTTCTCCCACTGGCTTGTTACTCCATTTCTTTCAGGAGATTCAGCTCAGCCTGAGCAGCTTCAGTCAGATCCTGATCGGGTCTAATACACTGTTTTACTATATACATCTTGTTTTCTATACATTTGTGAATATGGACACAGGGATGTCACCTTTTGCACATCTGTATCAAGCCTTAATCATCGCTTTACTTTTCTTTACGTACCGACCGGCAGCTGTCTGAACAAAAGGGATGCATGTCCCCAGCTTATTCTATGTAGTAAAATATCAACTAACATAAGAGTTGTGAATATTGAGTGTGGCCCACAAACCCTCAGCGCTTTTCCTGTTTGGCCCACTTGTTATTGACGTTGAATAGCCTTGGTGTACAACATGCAGGGATATGATCTCACAACCCGTCCCGATTAAATAAAAACAATTAACAATGAAACCAGTTCACAGGGATGTTCACTATCTTGTCAGTGCCGGTTGTGCAGAATGGCCTCATGATTTATGTGTTAAAAGATCAAATAAACATCACTGGAACATTGGATGAAATGGTGGAGCTACATACGTGAATTTGTATATCGTTGCGTTGTTTTTCATATGAAGAGAAAGCTGAAGATCACACACACACACACAGAATATATCAAACTTTATTGGCACAGGCAGTTACAAACAGGTGAACAAAGTGCTCACACACTGTGGATAACTTTACATGCAGCGAGGTCCCTCATTTCTCCTCACTTCCTCACATCACCGCATTACCTGATTGGACGAGCTCCAGCTGCACTACACCCACTACTGCTGCTCCTGAGCAGACAGTGAACAAGTGGTTTCATCCCATTTTTAGCTTTCAACAGCTGCGACTTCAAAAAAAGCAAAACAACGAGCTAAAAGAGGCTAAACAGGAGGAGGAACTGCGGCAACACATTTCACATTACACACCATAAGTCATGTCGTCCACTGTTAATATAAAAAGTGTTAGTGCAGCTTTGACATTAGCATTAGTGTGTGACTGTGCATCCCTTTTGTACGCGTCTCCTCACTGTTGGACGGCGGGGGCTTGTACAGTGATCACCGTCTGGGACAGGGAACAAGGACAGGAGACATTTAAAACAGAATGAGCAACTACTAAAGTAAAATGGTTAAGTAACTGTTAAATCTTTAGACTTCTAGTTTCGTGGGCCCCTAATGTAAATCTCTGTACAATTCCAAACCCAGCTGGTTTGGCCCTGATTTCCGGATTTAACAGGTCTTTTCACCAGTCTTTCTTTTGCGTTTGGTATGTTCAGGCGTCATTAGGGAAACCTAGAGCTGCTGCAGCATCCCTGGCATGGTGTCTACTCACCATTTTGGGGGCTGGTGAGCAGCAGTTGACCACTTTGCAGCAGTAGGTGGCCAGAGTGACGGAGATGGCCAACAGAGCAGCCTGGATGAGCACAGACTCAACAAAAAAGTGGGAGCGGATATTCTGAAAGTGAGACGACGTTGGCAAAGAAAGAAATCAATGAAAGAGGAAATATCAAGTGTGCTTTCATCTGTTTTTGGTCTTTAAAATGGACAGATATTTCTAAATCTATCCAATAATTGTTTTATTGTGGTTTCAATTTTATGTAAATGTTTTTTTTATTTTTAACATTCACATTTACATCAAACTTGATAGACACGTGTAAATCTAATAAATAGTGTTTTAAGTAGTTATAGTAATAAACCACCTCAAGGTTATGGCAGATTTCGCCAATTCGAAGTGTGCTGTTGTCGTAGTGATAGTGCCAGCAGTAGACGGGTGAGTCGTCAATTTTAATCAGACAACAGATCAGGTTGAACAGGGACGCGCCACTCGCCACAATCTGCATCCCCAGACAGGCTCTCAGCTGAAAGACACACACAGCAAAATACAGGGACACGACTTTAAACACAGTTCTCTCTAGAATAACACTTTTTCCCATCGACAGACGAAATGAGCGATGGACTTGATGTTTAAATCCTTAAATAAGAATGATAAAGGCAAACAAGTTCAAGCTGCACTAGATAAATTATAACCCTAACAACAGCATTTGAAATTGTCATGTCTGGTTTTAAATAGGGGCAAGAACACACATGCATCCCAGCATCACTTTCATCTGCTGGTTATTGATGATGGTGTGTAGTTTTGTCCCAGTCTGAGTTTACAGATGTGTCCGTTGTTTACGTGTGTGTCATTGAATGTGTGTTTCTGTCGAAAGAGAGAGAGAGCGGGAGAGAGAGAGAGAGAGAGAGAGAGAGAGAGAGAGAGAGAGAGGTGTAAGGTGAGCTGTGTGCAACTCTACTATAGAGTAAGATTTTACTAAAACTAGAACTAGTGTGTTTAGCTTCTCCTCCATGTTCTTTTACAAGACACACAGTCCACAGCATTTAGATCAGTCCTGCTCTGGATCTGTCTTTGAAAAATCCTGTCACTCTCAACCTGTATGTATATTTGCCTAAAGAGTCAACAGCCAGCTCCATTCAGTCTTTCCCAGCGACTCACCTGACGGAGGAAGAGACAGAATCCTGCAGAGGATTTATTGCTGTTGTGAACGCGTCTGAGCAGAGAATCATCTGCTGCGTTATTAATGTGTGAAACCCTGGAGAAAGTCCTCACCCATTTCTCAAGGTCGTGTCTGAGAACAGCTACATTTTCTTTCGTTCTTCATTTCTCAACACCAAGAATTTGATTTGTTATATTTGCTTTTGCCGAAAAGCAGAAGTTGCCTTGTTACTTCCCCTTCCTGTGCACAGACTACTACTGGTCACCATGTTCCCACCAGCTCACTCACCGTTGGCAGATGGAGGTTCTGTGCTGCGACAGCCACACTCCCGGCTATCACCACCTGTGGAGAGAACAAAACCACACTGTCACGGAGGCAGGGAATCACATTAAGAGTCTGGGTTAAGGTTAGGGTTTTCAATTTGGGGTCAAATAAACTTAAGAAAACTGGTAATTCACTGGTTCTTAGTATGAAAAGAAGTAATCAAGCATTATGATGATTAAATACAAAAAGAAAAAGAGTGGAAAATACAGGCTAAAATGTATAATCAGCTGTCCAATCACAATCAGCCTCAATGCTTCTATAATGTCATTAAATACTTGAACATGTGAAAAGACCCGAACATGTTTTAGAAGAAAGTATCTCTGAATGAGTGAAGAGAGTGTTCAGATTTTGTCTGACATCTGGAAGACGAGCTTACCAGTAGAGATGAAATGAAGAAGGGGATGTCGATACCTATGTGACTCAGGCCTTTGGCCAGAAACACGGCCACACAGACGATCTGAAACACACTCAGGCCGATCTGAGTGACCTGAAACCAACACACACACAGAGAAGAGCTCAGGTGAAAGTTGCCCAATAACACACACACACACACGCACGCACGCACGCACACACGCACACACACACACACACACACACACACACAAGCAGCCCTGTCTCCATAACTTCAGAGGACAAGTCCCCATAATGTGTCTGTGTTAAAAGAACGAAAACACGTCATTCCCTGTTGCCAGTAGGTGGCGATATGACATTAACTGAATATTGGCATGTGGATGTCTATAACATGTGACACTTGGGGAAGATTGGCCAATTTATATGTGAGCTTCAACCATTCCTTTTTGAATGGTGAAACAGAGAAATTCACCATGCTGTACGCGGACAAACCGCTGTCACAGTGAGTGATCATCAATGTCTTTCTGACCTGGTTGATGGTGAATGTGATCAACCTGCTATAGGAGAAGCAATTAAACTATGAAAAGATGTAATTATCAGTAGGTACAACTATAACTGGAACAACTATAAATCTCTCTCTCTCTCTCTCTCTCTCTCTCTCTCTCTCTCTCTCTCTCTCTCTCTCTCTCTGTGTCTGTACCCCCAGGGCCTTGGGTTCCGCCTCCAGGTACTTCTGGACCCTTTGGACGTTTTTCTGGAAGCTGACCTCGACCAGGGGGCTCTGGGCCGGCCTGACGCCGTCCTCCACCGTGGCTGCTTCATCTAAAAAACACATGTCATGTCGTGTGTGTTGTTAGTGAGCAAAACACGGCGAAGGAGAGGAAGGAACATGGAAGAACATGCACTCGCAGGCGCGTTTGCAGCGGAAGCTTCAGCGTATCCAGCCGAGCACAACATCTGGATTGCATCACTCCGGACAAACAACAACTCGGGTCCTCATGCGCCCTTTCCTCACCGTTAGATGAAAACTGTGCGTATTAATAAAGCGTCTTTATTTTTTTTACCTGCCATGGTCGCAGTATCCGCCACAAGCTCACAAACTGATGTCTTCCCCTTTTTGTTCCTGGATCTACTGGTCCCAGACTGAAGTTTTGCAACAGTTTGGACAGTGAGAGTGGTCGAGTCCCGCCCCACATCTGTCACTGCAACATGACTCCCTGCTGCACACTTCCCCTCAGCCCCGCTATCCGCGCTGTGAAAGCAGCCCTCTGATTGGCTGACTGCAGGATAAGTCACTTCCAAAAATCTGCTGCCATTTCACACTGGAGCACACAGAGCAACACACATTACTGTTCAACACGGTGCAAGGTGAAGCACGTTAAAGGGATGGTTCACCCAAAATATGGAAATTCACTCATTATCTATACATGCAGATGGAGGGGCGGGTATGCAAGCCCATTTCCGCCACTGTGATGGAAAAAATATAGATCCTGTAAGTCATTATAAAGAGAAACCTTCATAACTAAGTCATAATTGTGATACTCGACCATTACTGACAATACTCCATCAATTCATTGACCTTCCATTATGCTACAAAATGTTTATTCTAATCAATGCTGCAAATACCCTTATCTTTCTGATGTTCTCCTTTACACATGACATCTATTGCACTTCTGTCCGTCCTGGCAGAGGATGTCACACCTTGTTAAAGACCTATGAGACAAAGTGTGATTTGTGAATATGGGCTATACAAATACAATTTGATTGATTGATTGACTGATAGTTATGAGATAATTAATATCTCATCAATACATGTTACTGACTTGACTTCTTCCCCGGAGTCCCTTTGCCTTATCGTCCGCAGATCCAGGGCCGCAGCTGTGGCCACATCGTGGATTATGATCTGTGGATCGCGTATCAGAGATCGTAATGTTGGATCCAGTATGGCGGATTCTGTATCGTGCTGGCTGATCATGATAATAATGGCAGATTCTGTATCGTGTTGGCATCTGATCGTGGTGGTGGACCACAACCGAGGTGGCAGCTGCTGATGGATCCTAATGGACAATGACTGTGGACTATAGTGGCATCCAATCTTGATGGTGGATCATGATCGTGCTGGCTGCTGACCATAGACTATGATTGCAGCAGGACTGCTCAATACATAGTATTTCTCCTCAGATACTCGACCATTACTGACAATAATCCATCAATTCATTGACCTTCAGTTATGCTACAAAGTGTTTATTCTAATCAATGCTGCAAATACCCTTATCTTTCTGATGTTCTCCTTTACACGTGACATCTATTGCACTTCTGTCCGTCCTGGGAGAGGGATCCCTCACATGTGGCTCTCTCTGAGGTTAAAGCCCTATGAAACAAATTGTGATTTGTGAATATGGGCTATACAAATAAAATTTGATTGATTGATTGACTGATAGTTATGATAGTCTGTAAGCCCCGGCATTCACCCACCCCTCCATCAGCATGTAGATAATAAGGGAATTCTCTTTGTTAGTGTAGAACGGGCCTATTCAACTAGTTTTCTATGGCCTGTAAAACAAGAGAGATACTGATTCATGTCGCTCGTCTACAAACAGTATATACTTGTCATGACAGATTCTCTTAATCATGTTTTTTAAAGTGAATATGATGGGGAAGACCCCGGACCCCCCCTCGTCGGTTATTTCTCCCACTGGCTTGTTACTCCATTTCTTTCAGGAGGTTCAGCTCAGCCTGAGCAGCTTCAGTCAGATCCTGATCGGGTCTAATACACTGTTTTACTATATACATCTTGTTTTCTATACATTTGTGAATATGGACACAGGGATGTCACCTTTTGCACATCTGTATCAAGCCTTAATCATCGCTTTACTTTTCTTTACGTACCGACCGGCAGCTGTCTGAACAAAAGGGATGCATGTCCCCAGCTTATTCTATGTAGTAAAATATCAACTAACATAAGAGTTGTGAATATTGAGTGTGGCCCACAAACCCTCAGCGCTTTTCCTGTTTGGCCCACTTGTTATTGAAGTTGAATAGCCTTGGTGTACAACATGCAGGGATATGATCTCACAACCCGTCCCTATTAAATAAAAACAATTAACAATGAAACCAGTTCACAGGGATGTTCACTATCTTGTCAGTGCCGGTTGTGCAGAATGGCCTCATGATTTATGTGTTAAAAGATCAAATAAACATCACTGGAACATTGGATGAAATGGTGGAGCTACATACGTGAATTTGTATATCGTTGCGTTGTTTTTCATATGAAGAGAAAGCTGAAGATCACACACACACACAGAATATATCAAACTTTATTGGCACAGGCAGTTACAAACAGGTGAACAAAGTGCTCACACACTGTGGATAACTTTACATGCAGCGAGGTCCCTCATTTCTCCTCACTTCCTCACTTCACCGCGTTACCTGATATTGGACAAGCTACACCCACTACTGCTCTCTGTAAAACTACTGCAGAAGCTGGCGGTCAACGCTGACACAGTTGGAGATTGGCTAGTGATTGATTCCAGTCGGTCATTTCCCAGCACTTCACATTTTTATCATATTAACACAAGTAGGGGGGGTCTTCATTAAAGGCAGGTTTTAAGCCAGCTCACACAAATAATATTTCCCCCTCATGCTTTCCATGTGTGCAGCTAGTTCTAGTCCAGGTTTTGATATAACAACTTTCACCAGAACTACCTTCTATTCGATAAAGTGTATTCCCTATAAAACCAGCTTAGTTTGTGCATTACACCAGGACAGTGAAGTGTATCAGAGTGGACTTGATGGGGAAGGAGAGAGGAGATCTTAAGATCTGATGAATGTATGCACCCACTAAACATTTAATCCACATCAGACTGACCTACACCCTTACATTTCTATGAAAACACAACATCAGGTACATAACATATTAAAAAGACAATGGTTGAAACAGCAATCAGTGCAATTAATGTTGATAAGATAAAAATAATCCCTTACTAACATCCTGTTAATTTTCCCTTTGTGCTGATTAATAATGCAAATACATGAATAATCACCAGTAAGGTTAGTGACTGGTTAACTTCCCTTATTTTACAATACAAAATCCCTGGATAGCAGAATACACGAGATTTGAATCTTTAAAACAACATAGGGATAACAAAACATTTGACACCATGCTAACATAGTGAAGTAAAACATTTGTGGAAGTAGAACCATTGGTAAAATCTGACTATTTCACTTCATGACACCATGATCACAGCTCTGACCACTAATGTCAGTCTCTCACCCTATTTTTATGGCATCACCACCAGGGGGAGATATAGATTTTAGAGGCGTCAATCTTTTTATACAGTCACTGAGTTATCTATCATAAAAACCATAACCTGAACTGATTATGATGAGACATCTTGGTCAGTTATTACACAAATACACAGGATGTCAGTTTTTACTGATGTGTATCATCATTTTTAGTGTCCCAGTGTCGAAATACTGTGTCAATGGCTTGATGAGAACCATATTCTCTGGTCATTTGTCTTGTACATTTGTGCCAAAACAATTGTCGTATAAAAACTGTCTACTGGCACGTTGAGATCAAAAGTTTTGTATTGAGTCTGAAGTGTGCAACTGGAATAGAAACAGTAAAAGCTGTTAATTAATAAAATTATTCGTAAACTGTGAATTATTAATCTCAAAGTAGCAAACATATACTTTCCTGTTTAGTTTTCTTGTCACTTTAAAAATGATTTAATACATGATTTTTAAAATGAAATAACTAATTCGTTTTTGAATGTTACTTTTTGTTATTTGATTCACTTGCATGTCTGCTTATACTATCAACTAATACCTTGGGGCTTTAGGGCTTTAAATTAATGTAAAAAGTTATAACACAGGGCGTCAACTCACAGTTCAATCTAAAGTCCAAGGCCGGGTTACTTGTTGGCAGGAGTCTGGTCAATCCGAGCTATCTCTGCTGCTCTGTGGGTCAGACTCTGCTGAAACATCTTGAATTGAATAGATAACAAATCTACACGTTGAAGCAGAAGGTTAATAAAAAGTGAGACAGAATTTGAAAGACCAATATATAAGTAAGTTTGATATTTGAATGCCTTTCTTGAATTGAAGGATTAATGAGCAAATTTAGTGATTTTCTATTCTTATTTCTCTTTTACTTTGGACTTAGATACAACTTCTAAGTGTTACTCCAATTAATTCATTTATAACAGCTTTATAAATAAGTCAACGTATTAATTGATTGTATACTGAAGCTCTTTAAGGTGGCTCACTACAGGGACTTGTACTGTAGATAATTGACAGTACGGAACAGTAAGATAGGTAAACAAAGGCATTAAAGGACAGGAAAGGTTAGTTTTCAGTGCTTCAGCCCCTGCGAAAGAGCCTCATAGCCTGACTAATTTATAACATGCATCACCTCTGGGGGACCTCTTCTCACTCTGACCCTCCCCACCTCACAGAGACTGGTAGCCATCGGTTCTCCTCCTGCGGCTCAGGATATACGCCACCACCACAATGATAATGAGCACCAGCAATGTCACTCCCACCCCGATGGCAACACCGTAATTGGGCTGGTCCGCAGGACAGGCATCAGCTGGAAACAAAACCACACAACATGTTATTCGTTTTGTCCTGACCAGTTATGTCAAAGTTCAGTAAATCAATGGTATTCATCACCTGCCCCATTTGAAAGGTGTCATTTCACCAAGCATATTTTACTACAGTATGTATGTCTGTGACTGGCAATATTTAAAATGAAACAATTAAATCCAATTTAAATTTTCATTCATGTTTGAAAATACATTCTTATTGCCAAACTAAAATCCAATCAGGAGTTTTCTGAATGTGTCTTTTGGATAATTATACTAATCATGGAAAAAACAAGACAAAATTAATAAATTTGCTTAGAATTAATACCACAATAGAGTACTTTCGTATTGTGGTATTATGTAACATTGTACAATCAGTACTTTTTTCATCTATTAATGGATCTAACAATGTATTAATGAGAAACTCTCATTTAGAAAGAAATTCTCCCTTATTGATTCTTGTATATGAAGACACTTACGGGCGCCAAAGTCATTGGCCTTGGTCAGATTGAAGGCCTGCAGCCGGTCCTCATCGACGTCCAGGTACAGTCCGTCCCCCATGTAAATTGATTCAGCCTTGCAGGAGTAGGAGTGTCCAACCTTCGCAGAGAAGAGACTCACTGAGTCGTTCTTGGCTTGGTACTGGTCCACAGCTGCTACAGTCAAACAAAGCAAAGTCAAGTCACATTTATTAATACAACACACTTAAAAACAAAGCTCAGGTGCTTCCAGGACATCATGCCATGATCTTAAAAACAAATAATGATGATCAGATATGGACTTGTTAGACTGCATTGCACTAAAAGTAGGTCGGTTGTTACCACCAACACACTTTCCAGTAACTCCACAGAGAATTTCTATACACAGACGAAGAGACACACAAACACGGAAGTCGTTCCCTCTCTAATGCTTCTTGTCTCTGCTAATCTTTGCCAGTCTTCCACAACATCCACCTGCAGCTGAAATATCAGTGCACATGCAGTGACCCAATTCGCAGAGTCGAAAGTTGAATCAGTAAAAGGCAGTAAATCACATGCAGAGACTGATATAAAACACAACTTACCTCCTTTGCTGAAGATGTAGGAGATGTGGAAAGACAGAGCATTCACATAGACAGTATTGTTTGCAGAGCTCTGAGGAAATATAAGAGAGTAGGACAGAATTTATGTGAGACATTGGTTTCCATTTCAATGAACAATGACCATGATTGAGAATATTAGCAGGCTACATTGTCCTGGATGCTACACTGATAGCCAGAATGTTCAATGGAATCCTTAATGGATCAAAAACGATAGATGAATCTGTTAAGTCAACATATGATGCTGGCATTTGAGGTAATTCAGCCACAGAGACATGGGCTGTGTCCCAATTCAGAGGCTGAATCCGATGGAGGCTGCGTTCAAAGACCAAGTAGACCAGGATTCATTGCGCGCCATTGAGAAATTGCTTTTGAAAAAGGGAAGTTGGCGGCAAACACTGGAGACAAAACAGAGTCTGAGGATTACATTTATAAATGTAAGTATCAGGCTTGAGCTCAATCAAATGGATAACGGTACAAATGCTAAAAAAAAAGAAACAACGGGCGACATTAATGATGATGACCGAGCTGCAGCAGCTCAATGTAGCTATTGATGCAACGGTAGGGCCGGATAAGCGGGTGATGCAAATAGGGAATCCTCTGTAGACCCGATCGTCTTACTTCGGTTCAGCCAAACCTCTGAAGGGTCCAGTCCCTGATTTGGGACACAGGTACAATCTGTCTAATGGTTTCATGAGTTCTACCCCATTTAGGTGATGATCTGCTTCCCTTAACAGTGCTGCTGATTGTTGACAGTGAAATGACCATGAATTTCGCTGAATATTTTTCAATGGTTTATTACATTTTGAAACTGAAAGTATATATATGCTGAAAGGACAAGCATTAAGAAGCTAACAAAGTCAATAAATAGTTAGCTTTCAAGTGGATGTTTTTTAATGCTATTAAAGCTACTAAGGATAATATGTCACAACAAGATGACAAAGGTAATTACATTCATTATTCTCAGGTTTCTAATATAACTACATGAATCTCCTTTCCAAGACCATTTCATTTGGCTATATGTACATACTGCACTAGCTGGGTTACTGTATGAGATACAGATATCTGTTGATATAATTATAACTGGGTTCTACAGTGAGTTTGACACTGGCACCGTGAAGTAATACTTCACCAAGTACCTATCACATTCAAACCTGTTAATCTGGACCGTCACGCAGAAAACCGCAAAATGAATCACACAAGCATTGTTCATTGTCACATGTCATGTGTTCTTTGAACATTCCAACCACAGTCAACCACAGTTCCCTTTTTTACTGTCGTTTCTGATTCTACTTCCTCCACAAAGTTTCAAGTCATGCTATTTTGTTATTCGTCAAAAGACCAAACGGATCAATTCTGTTAATGTTGCACTATTTAATTGCTTGAGATCTCTATTTAAATGTCAAATCGTAGTAGGTCAAAGATAAGTTAGGCCTTTAGTAAAAACAAGGGCTGACCTCATTGCCTCGCTTATCACAACATTATGATGACGTATTTGTGTCAAATCTTGGAAATCAAAAGTACCTTGTTGAACATGAAGGTGATGTGGCCCTCTTTGAACTGAAGGGTAAGGTTGGCCTTGGTTCCCTTACAATCTCCGACAGCTTTGGTATCCTTTGGCTGAACAATGAAGGTTCCATTGAGCTGAGAGACAAATAGAGAGAAATCAGTTAGATGACCACCTTGTTAAGGAAATGTCTTGCGACAAAAAGACGACACAATTACTCTTCTGCTGTCATTAAGCCCACCACAAGGAGGAAATCAAAACATGCATTGCTAAAAGCTGAGTCAACGACTCCAAAATGGCATAATAAAACCTTTAAGGATTTTTTTTATTAGAATCTGCCACAACATTGGCTAGACCTTTTTGGACTATGGTCGTTGGCACTGTAGTTGTGACAAATGAAATGTACCTTTGGTCTTGCCACTCGGATCTGCAATGACATATGAGCCATCAGGCAAGTCACATTTTTGTCTGTCTTTAGGCTGTAGTTTCCTACAGTCAAGTTGGTAGAGGGAGTAGGTTCAGGAGGAGGAGCTGTAGTCTTCGGGGTGGTGGTAGTCTTGGCGGTGGTGGTTGTCTTCGGGGTGGTGGTAGTCTTGGCGGTGGTGGTTGTCTTCGGGGTGGTGGTAGTCTTGGCGGTGGTGGTTGTCTTCAGGGTGGTGGTTGTAGTCTTGGCAGTGGTGGTTGTCTTCGGGGTGGTGGTTGTAGTCTTGGCGGTGGTGGTTGTAGTCTTGGCGGTGGTGGTTGTAGTCTTGGCGGTGGTGGTAGTTCCTGGGTGGTTGTAGTCTTGGGGTGGTGGTTGTAGTCTTCGGGGTGGTGGTTGTCGTCTTCGGGGTGGTGGTTGTAGTCTTCAGGGTGGAGGTGGTTGTCTTCGGGGGGAGGGGGTGTTGTGTAAATTCCTTTGCAGGGGTCACAGTTGCAGGATTGGATTGCTGTTCATCTTTAGCCAATGACAGTGCTTAAATCAAAAGGACAGAGAGGAAGAAACAAAGCCATTTAAATGTACATATATACATTATATATATAAATACACCACCTCCCAACTTAATGATCTTCTTGAATTAATTGATCAATATAATTTAGTTCAATTTGTATATAGCCAAATTATCATACATTACCTCAAGGCACTTTCCATAATAAGGTCGAGGTATTTTTGAAAACAAAAACAGTGGAAAAAAGCATACATCTGGCAGAGTGTCGGCTTAAGAAATGTTATGGTTAGTTTTAGAAAATCATTTTGGAGTTGTTCCACATGACGAATGTTAGTCCAATTTTTTTACTTTTATCCTTATTTTGGTCTCCCCCAACTTATGAAAAACAACACTTGCTTCATCAGTTGCCAGATGTTCTTCACAAACTGGTCACAACCCTTGTCTATCTGCTGCTTGGTGTGGGGCAGTTAGCATAGAGTGGGTTCATTGAAGCTTTCTTGCATAAAAGTTTCTGGGCTGTTAAACCAAAGTAATGAGCTAAAACAAGCCGAGAGACAAAATAACTAAGTGGAACGGCAGAGTTTGTGGATACAATTGAACCTTTTCATATTCAAGATATATAATCCACTGTTAATATAGCATTAGTCCTTGTAAAGTGCATCTTCAATGTTTGTTGACAAAAACTGCTAATGTTTGAACTACGAGCAACTCCATCTGTCAACCAGTCTGACCTAGTTTAACTTGACTGCAGTTCATGTTAATGCCAGCTGATGCTGCCATATCTATGGTAATACACTCTGCCGCACATTTATGACACTGTTAGGGGTTTTTTTTCAGTACACACCTTATCTGCAGTTCCATGCCCCATTTGTAAGGTCAACATTAAGTGAACAGCCAACCACAGTGAGCGCACATTCAGAATAACAGAACTTGATTATAACATATGACTTATTTTAGCGTCAATCATTTCACTCAATTGCACGTGAATAACCAAACTCTGGTGTTAGGATTCAAAGAAAGTTACAGATTGATCCTGTCTCTATCTCTCTATCTCTCTCTCTCTCTCTCTCTCAAATAAAAAAAAGGACCAGGCCTCTTCTGTAAGCAGACATGTGACTCAGACCTGCAACTCCACCGAAAGACTGCGGACATTTCTCTTCCCTAAACAATCCAGGAAGTCACACTCTGGTCTCATAAAAACACGTCACACCTCATTTTTAGAATTAATAGACTTTTTGATAACAGCATTGAGACCGGAGCAATCCTAACATGAATGCAGCGTTATACCGCTTAGAGGGTCCAAGTTCTGAGGTGAAATGAAAGTTTTATCTACTACACATAGCAAAGTACTGGAGCATATCTAAGTTTTGCACAATGCCCGAAGTGAAATGTTGATAAAAAAAACAATGTCTTACCTGAGAACGCACAGCAGACGACTAACACGAAAACAACTGCTCTGTTCATGGTGACAGGTGCTGGCTGGCTGGCTGGCTGGCTGACTGACTGACTGACTGACTGACTGACTGACTGACTGACTGACCGACCGACCGACCGACGCTTCCCGCTGAACTTGTGACACTGACACAGTGAAGCAACTGATCTGCAGCAGCACGAGTGTCAAGGTTTAAGAGACAGGCACCCGAGAACACCACAGGAAACCCCTTTAAAATAAAAGCACGCCTACCAGGCAAAGAAGAAACCCAACGTGCCAGGCGATGTTCACGGTAATTAAAAAGTAATGTATCTATCTCTTCTTTACTACTTGTCATGTTCATGTTATATTAGTGAATACTATTTGAACTTTCATTTTGAGGAATCAATGTGATCATTTGGGATGTGAAATATTTTTGTCTACAAATGAATGTCTCTTATTCAATATATAGGGAATATGTGGGTAAATGTACCATTTCTGTGGCAAATTCATTGACTGTAATGTTTCAAAGTGGTCTGTAATGGTGGAATGATTAAAGGTGTTTTAAGGCCTTAACCTGAGAGGTAGGGGACCTTGTGTCCTAATATGATCAATATCTTAATAAATTCTGTTAAATTGTGAGTTAGAAATTAAAACTTTAATATGTTGCAGGGCTTTGATGGGGTGTCTGCATTGATAAAGAAAGTTTAAAGGCCTCTTAAATTCACAAGAATACACTACGCATATTTTAATAAAAGTGACAAATTATTATTGGTATTATTTTGATCAATTTATGTTTTTTTTTATCGCAATATGCTCAAACATATGATTTGTCTTTAAGATAGCTCATGGATCAAATGTGGAAGTGAACTGGTATATGAGGATTAGAATAAGTGTTAATAATGTCATATTCTAGTTTTTATGCTATAGTCTGGAATGAGGGGTTATGACTTGTGTATATTGAGGGTCGCTGTGGACATTACTGCAGTGAATGTATTTTGAAAGCCCTAACCGGAAGTACTAGTGTTGATTCTTTTGTGACTACGATTCTTGTCTACTTATCATTACTCAGGAAACGAAACCACTGTGGCCGGAGGGAATGAACGTGTTGACTCTGACTGGAGGGAAAAGGTCACATGTTATTTTCCACGAGAATGAAACAAAATCCGTTCAGTCCAGTGCTACATTTTATCATCATGACCATGGAACATCTGTCAGCCGAACACATATCTGACTGGAAGTGGCTTTAGTCTCGTACAATGCACTGTGAACACTAATAACTGAAGGAAATCCATCTTGGACAGCTCATACAAAAGCCCCTGACTTAACCCACATGAAATACATCTACATAACTTAAATAAGGACACGTTTGTTATAACGGCACCACTGAAATACCAAATGCTTTGTTCATTCATGTAACCCCAGTGTCAGCCTGTGTCAACATTTTGTTTCAGTTTTGATTCCTTCACTGTTTTACTTTGTGTTGCTTCCATTTGTGTGCATGTAGAAGCTGAAGTTATTCCATCAGAGGACTGTTAGGCTGAAGTATCAATTTGAGCGGATCGAAGCTTAAGGTGGTAAATACCTGTATATAACACTTTTCTAGTCTTGATGACCCCTCAAAGCACTTTCCATTAAAGTTTTGCCATTCACCCATTCACGCAGTGCATATATGTGCAGCACTTTCTCTATCGCACATCACTCACAAACTGTCAGGGGCAAATGGGGCTCAGTACCTTGCCCAAGGACACTTCGCCACACAGAATGGGGGAGACTGGGATTGAAACATTGACCCTATGGTTAGTGGACTGCCCACTACAACTTAACTAATTTTAGAGGTATTTATGCATGCTATGATTCTTTCTCATTTGTGTTACTGTATTACATGTTGGGGACAGGCTGGTGAAACAACCAGAAGAACTCTTGAGTCCCCATACAAACAAACCTTTTTTTTTTTAAAGGCTTCGTCTCTGTAGCGTTGTGGAGAAATGTATTTTACTGAACTCGGACAGCTTAAATTATTTGCTCATTTGTGACAATACATTGTCAATAATAATATACCATTTCGCCGCGCTGCATTTGGGAAATCGGCTTTTTCTTATAAATGGCCATCGAGGAGGAACTTGTGTTGTCATAGTCAGGAGTGTCCTCGCCTCAACCCTGTGACCCAGTGTATAGCACATGATGTCAGCAGATGTTTTAGATGTCAGCAGATGTTTTAGATGTCAGCAGATGTTTTAGATGTCAGCAGGTGTTTAAGACGTGAGGCCTGAAACCTGCTTTGCTTTAACAGTAACAGTTGCCATGTTTGGATGTTAAGTCTGTAAATTCAAAATATATGCAAACATCACAGTAAAACAGGTTTGTATTTTAAATTCTGACTGGCCTCAAAGCCTAAACATGCTGATTCATATCATTACATTCACAGTTGATGGGAGAAAACGTCACATTCATATGGGCCTTTAATCTTGTGGCAGCCA
This sequence comes from Hippoglossus stenolepis, assembly GCF_022539355.2. Classification (NCBI taxonomy): domain Eukaryota; kingdom Metazoa; phylum Chordata; class Actinopteri; order Pleuronectiformes; family Pleuronectidae; genus Hippoglossus; species Hippoglossus stenolepis. The sequence continues at coordinate 15,477,140 of NC_061505.1, read as the reverse complement.
TGACGAGAGCTGGTGATTCTTTAAAATTTGTTACCTACACCTCGGAAATTACTGCACGGATTTTGGAAGGATGCGAATCAGGGGGCAGATCCTGGATCTTTTTTCTCACTTTCTTTAACATTGTGTGATCGCATTTTGTTTTTCATAATTTTCACCATTTCCCCCGGGGATAATTCATGGATCTTGAGGAATACAAAACAGGTACATTCAGCAAGATGATACATACTTTATGTGTGAAATTTGGTGAAGCTTGATTTAATTTAAGGGGACTGTTGGGCCTTAACTGAAGCACGCGCTCTACTGTGTCCCTTTCTAGTTAAGATTTGTGAAGTGTGGCTGGACTCTTAAGTGACAGTGAAGATGCTTCAAACTGCTCATTATTTAGAGTCTAAATCCAGTTGAGGGGATTTCTTGGTGATCATAAGCACAGATAGAAGACAACAGAAGTTAGTCTCAGGCAGACAAGCAAAGTAAACAAAAACCAGAGAGGTTGGTTCATGTGTTTCTGCGGGTGAACAATGATTTGCAGCTCAGTGAGACTGGCAGGAGATGAGTGAACAACAAGCCACTCCCAGCCAATAGCACGCACATGCAGAAATGCCCACACAGGCAGAAAAACCAGGAAGTAAAACAAGATCAAGAAAAACATATTCCTGACAGACTTGGAATCGTTTCGCATATTGCATATTGCACAAGCATATTGCATGTCTTGTTCACAAGACCATCATCATCCTCATCATAAGATCACCTCAAACACAAATAAACAATTTTCTCTTCTCAACAAGTATATGAGATGTAAAAGCGCTCATGCCAGAAAACCGTATATACTTCTACCTGCATATAATAGGTGTTAATTTTATGCTATTATTTCCACATTTCAGTCATTTTTGTTTCGTTTCCATTTTATTTTTAATAACATCCTGTATTTTTGACTTCCTATGAGTAATTGATGATCTATCTATCTATATATATACTTTCTAATTTCCAAACTTTATGTAGCACTTTCATTCTGGTAGGGGGGGGGCATAACTGTCTGTACAAAATGTCATAGCAACTCATGTAATATTTAAAGGGATATTCCACCCTGGACCAACATTGTGAATTTAGACTGAGACACCATGGTTGAAAATTTGCTTATAAGTTGTAAAAAAAGTAATTATCAATTAAATGTCCTAAACACCTTAGGACAAATGTCTGTCTGTCTGTCTGTCTGTCTATCTATCTATCAGTGTTTTGGACCTCCCCATTGGTTTAATTTCCCGGGAAAACCGTATGATAATGAGGTCGCTCTCTACCAATCCTGGTGCCGCAAATCCCCCGTGGCCCCGCCTCCGATGACGCCCGACAAGAGGAAACTGTACGATGCCATATAAGGGAAACACTGGCGCATGCGCAGCGGCCGGAGTTTTGTTTGAAGTGAACTGCCCTACAAGCTGCAAAGTCGCCAAGCATTTGATCGCAACTGTATTTTTTTTTTTTTGAAACACAATTTCCTCCCCACTCGCGCGGCAGCTCCATGCGTCGCAGGGGCGATGTTAGCCCACCACCACCCGAGCACCGACAAGTCGCAACAACTGGTCAACTATGTGGAGGATTATCTGGAATGTGTGGAGTCCCTACCTCTGGACATACAAAGAAATGTGTCCCTGCTCCGAGAGATCGATGCAAAGTATCAAGGTATTGTGCTTGGGCCCTTTTCTTTTTGTTGTTGTTGCTGATTGTCGTGCGTGTTTACAACCGGAGAGCATTAAACGCCAGATGATGAGGAGGAGGAGGAGGAGGATGATGATGGGCTGAAATGGTGGAACAGGCGCGGGGCTTCTGTTCCCATTTTGCACAGAACCCCCCCCCCCCAAAAAAGCGAGCGTCCCTTGTTCCCTTCTCTAGAGCCGAGGTGACAGGACGTGGGTCGTTGTGGTGTCGAGACGTGCGTTCGGAAACAAGCCGTCCGACAGTTAGCATAGCCAGGAGACACTCCGTCCTGTGTGTGTGTGTGTGTGTGTGTGTGTGTGTGACGCCAAACTCATTGAGAAAAGAAAAAAACTCCGAATAGAATCCTCCGTTCTCCCAGCGAGCCTTCGTGTGCGCCGCGACCCGAACCCGGTCTGCCATGACTACTCGCTGTCCGGTGACACATTCGGCGCCGACACAATCCCCCAAAAACCCAGCCCCGCGTTACAGTCGAACGTGAACTTTTTCCAGAAGGAACACACTGCACAACACCGCCGCCCACCATACTGTTTCCGCGGAGGGTTATCGTGTGGATGCCCAGAAAACAACGAGCGAACTCGGGTGGTTTTATTTGAAACAAACGCTGCTTGGTGTGTGTGTGTGTGGCGGACGCCGAAGCACCCGACGTGCAGGCGATGGTGACTTCTGCTCACTGACGTGTGCACATGCCCCCAAACGACCATGGTTTACACACACTGGCCATGTTTTTAAACGTAAGCTGGTGTTGGCACTCTGCACACGGAGGAAGCCCCGGTTACCTGTCAATTTCCGCCCGGCTGCCTGCGAGATATTTGTGCGATACATTCAGCGGATGCGGGTTTATTAACGGAGTCAATGTTGTTAGCGTGCAGACGTTTGTTAACAAGAGCAAAAAAAACCACACAAGTCTCATTGTTGCTTAATGTCGACGCGGAGTGAAGAGCAGCAGCAGCAGCTTCCGCTCCCGACACGTCCCGCGACACCCTCCGTAGCTGATCACAATACGTCGATCACGTGAACACGCTTTAGCTAACGGGATCACTTCGAGTTCGATCGCCCGATCTCGGGCTGGTGCGACGTGTGCACTCGACCACTGTGCCCCCGTCGAGTGCGAGCCGCAGAGCCGGAGCGCTCCTCTCCAAGGCAACCCCCTTCTTACGCCACACTGACGCCACTTCCTGTGTCGAGGACCTCGCTGCAGCTCAGCCCTCCTCCAACATGTCCAGCTCCTGCTCCACCTCAGCTTAGGTTTAAAATGTCCGCGCAAAAAACTGTACAAAAAAACAATGCACGCGAGGGGAGCACTTTATCCGGAACACCTCTACACCTGCTGGCTGGTGCGACTCTCCTGTCAGCCAAAACATATGACATGGTGAGATCATCCGTTGTTAGACATTCGCTGTGGTGCAGCAGCAAAGAGAGCAGTATAAAAATAGACACCAGCAGAAGTAACATTGAGGAGATAATAATTCATGTAGCACTTTTTTAAAAAACTGCTTACAAAGGGCGTTGATAGCAAAGCAGGAAAAGTAAATATGAGAGAAATGACAACCAGGCAGGACGCAATGTGACAAGGAGGCCAGGCAGCCACGTCCAGGTGGTCGGGGAAAACAAGGCAGTGTGCACATACAATCAATAAATGTAGAGCTATGGCACATACAACACATAAAAGCAGTAATATGACAATACAAATAAATGCACAAGTAAAATAAAAGGTGAAAAGAAAACGGTAAAAACACAGCAAAAATAGAAAGTTGAATAGAAATAACAATGCAAACTGAATGTATAAAGTGTGAGCAGGGATTGCACATGAGCCATTGATACGCACAGACACAGAAATGAGCAATTGCACAGTTAGGTGAGTTGAACTTGAGTTTACAGTGCAGTCCCATAATTGGTGTGTGTGTGTGTGTGTGTGTGTGTGGTCCAGTGGGAGAAGAGGTTGTTGTGCAGTCTTACAGCTGCAGGAAGGAGCGACCTGTGATACCTGCCAGGGGCTGTGATGGTGTCCTGCAGAGGGCGGGACTGGCTCTCCACAAGGGATTACAGCTTAGCTCTCATTCTTCCCTTTCTCTTCCACGGCGGCCACAGTCACCGGCTGTGAATCCAGTAGAACCTCTGACATGTGGTAGAGCAGGAGATTGGCTGTGCAGCGAGCAAACGCGGAGCAGAATCTCAAGAGGAAAGTTTCCAGCATCTTGTTAAACCCATCCCACAACGAACTCAGGCCAGTGTAGAGTAAAAGGAGGAATTCCCAATATATGAATGGTGGTCCTAATAATAAAGTACTGATTGTTACGGAGAAATCCAACTCCGAACATAGGAGTCAAGAAGTGTCAGATTAAACCAGATGCTCTGAGGCTGACACATCTTTTCTTTAAATCCATATGTTGTATTTTTCTCTCTTCTATTGTAAGGTTTTTATCAGTATTGGAATATAAAAAATAAAATGGCCATGTTTTGATTATTCTGTTATAGCAGAGAATGCATTTAGATTTTTAACAAATTTACAAATATTACTGAGAAAAACCACAGCATATAAGACTGATTAATGAAATGTGCACATTTTACACTCAGTCCCATTCATTTGTCTTTGTCTTCTGTACTTTGCAGATGTGCTGAAGGAGGTGGATGAAGTCTTTGAGAAGTACAAAGGGGAGCAGGATGCGGCTCAGAGGAAGCGCCTGCAGGTCCAGCTGCAGCGGGCGCTCATCATCAGCCAGGAGCTGGGGGACGAGAAAATCCACGTGGTGACCCAGATGACGGAGCTGGTGGAGAACCGCTCCCGCCAGATGGACTCCCATTCCCTGTGCTTCCAGGAGCCCAGCGAGGCGGAGCGGGTCCCCACAGAGCGGCGTTCCAGTGTCCAAGAGCCCCCAGCACCGGAGCGTACCTCGACCCGGCGGCCGCGACGCCAGCGCAACAGCGAGAGCCGGGACTCCAGCCACCCGTCGGCCAACGGCTCTCTGGTGGACGACCCCTTGGAGGAGCTGTCCGTCCCTCCTCCCCGTGAGAAGAAGTCCAAGTCCGCAAAGAAGAAGAAGCGCAAGTCCAAACAGGACCGGGACGCCTCGCCGGTGGAGTTTGCCATTGACCCTAATGAGCCCACCTACTGTCTCTGTGAGCAAGTGTCTTATGGTGAGATGATTGGCTGCGACAATGACCAGTGCCCCATCGAGTGGTTCCACTTCTCCTGTGTGGGGCTGACCTACAAGCCCAAGGGCAAATGGTACTGCCCCAAATGCAGAGGGGACAATGAAAAGACAATGGACAAAAGCTTAGACAAGAACAGAAAAGACCGCAGGTCCAGGTAGTGACTTTCACCTTGAAGACGTCCTCAGGTTGAGGGTTAGAACTATTGCTCGTAGTCGATAACAGTACTTGTGATGTTGTAAGAGCACAATCGAACACCATTAGTAGCAGCGCTTATTATGAATCAAGGACCGGTTGTGATTGAACTTGTGCTGTTCCATCACTGATTGTTTCCACTGGCAATAACCGTGCTGTTGTCTGTGGGATGTCCAGCTGCTGCAAGAATCATGAGCTTGAAGCTGCCAACACCCTCAAGTGTTTTATTTTGACATGTTTGTTTTAGTAACCCTTTCATTCTGGTCAAGGTCCTAATAAAATATAAGGTATTCCTGTTAATGATCATTATTTTTATCGTTATGTTTCGGCCAAACAAATTGTAATTTCTTTATTTTAACTTTCTTAATAATACTCAATTGTTTGGAATCTGCGTGTCTTTATATAATAATGGAGTCTAGAGAATAACTTTCACATGTAATGTGTAAGAGATTGATATTTAATTGAGGAGATGATTGTTGATGGGACACTGGAATAGAAGGTCATGTTTGTGGACTGAACGTTTTCACTGGTTCACTATCACTATTGTGTACATTTCTTTTTATATTCATTAAAACAAAGTATTTGTCATTTAGGAAACCTGCTCTGTTTTCTTCAGTGTGAAGCTGACGAGGTTTCTCGACAGGCTGAATTAGTGCAGCGCTGTGGCATTAGAAGACACCTGGGGCAAGAGTGAAATATCTCCATAACTATTCAAAAAACATTTATATGAAACTGAAGAGACATGCACAAGCTTCATATAATGACTTTTGTGATTCCGCCTGGCTCTGGAGGCAATGAATGTCTCTGGCGTCTCTTCCACAGATTCCATCTGTCTCTCTTCAAGCAGCAATCTAAAATCTTTCACTTTGAAAGGGACTGAAGTAAAAGATATAAAAGTGTAACCACCAGAACATTGGCACCGGCCTCCATTGTGCTTTCTTCTGTTGTGTGTCGTTTCCCCACTTCTGACACGTTTGCTGGCACGTTCCAAACATGACTCACCGGGGTATCTTACCTGTGTATACCTGCTAATACGGTGTAAAAGAGGTGTATTATATAGAATGCATTCTCCAAGTGGTGCAGTTTTGTCTAATAAGTTGCTAATGCCCTACTGTCCAAACGCCTCTGAGCTGTGTTGGTCTCAAAACTAGTACTAATTACACTCATCACTGAAAGGTAATTATATTGAGGTCTCAGTTTATGTAGGATAATGTGACATATTCCACATTCTGTCAATGTGAGCAGGAGGATCCTGTCTTTAAAGTGTGTCCGATGAATCCTCCCCTTCTTCCTCACTGCTGCTGGACTCTCCAAACAGCTCTCCGTCCTTGGAGACTCGAGGTGCTGAGCTGACGGTTCTGGATGTTGACCTGACGCTGATGGGGTGGGGGCCGAGGCCGAGCAGGACAGAAACCTTGTGCCCGCGAAGCAGCTTCATGCAGAGGACACGTGCATCCAGGGAGAGCACGGACAGGACGCTGCATGTCCCCAGGTCCCACAGGCTCGACTGTCACTGTGACACATTCTGCTGCGTATGATGACAATGAAAATAAACATGTTTCCTAAAGAAGTTAGATTGATATTTACCTTCAGCAATGAGGTTTTCATCGCTGTTTGTTTTAGTTCACAGGATTTAGTAAAAGCTACTGAAAAGCTATTACCATTAAGCTTAGTGGAAGGATTATATTCAGAGGCACTCTGCTCAATCTATGTACTTGGATGTGTGAAAACATGCTCCAGCATGACACCTTGATGTGAAAGCATCTTGAGGAAACAGTTGGTTTTTAGCAGCAGAGTGTGAAGACAAACCCACACCTCAGTCATATGACTACAGCACTGATAACCCGTTCCACAGGAACCTTTAATGCTCACTTCTGTTTTTCGCCTGACAGCAGAAGGACTATGCTCCCTCCCCCTGTCATGTCAACCTGACTGGGCTCTTCAGCAGGTTCCCATAGCCACAGATGCTCTTAGCGTTCTTCCTGAAGGGCTCCCACACTCTGTCAGAGCAGAGAGATAAATGCGGGGGGCATTTTCACACCCAGACTGAGCACACAATTCATTGGTGGCTTTTTCTTGTCAGCAGAATCCTAGTGGACAGTTACAGCTACAGCAGGGCCATATTAACCTGTGTGTGTGTCCCATCCCCCACTTGTCTCAATATCTCCTAATTAATTTGGTTAGAAATTGATTAAATTAATTAATTTCAGTGTAAGGATATAGAAATATCAAATGGTATACGTGATGGACACAAGTACTGAATTAATCTAAAACTGATCAGACCCCTTTTTCTTTTCTTTTTGAGCTGCAGTCTAAAATATACCATAGTGGCTTTCGATTGTCTGTCCGGTGACCCTCTGCTCACCCACACGAGTACTAAAACTAAACTGGACCTATGTCAGTCAGTCTCTCCGTCTGTCTTTGTGGAGAGTTTAGATCAAATATCACCCACGAGACAAGCACAATTTTCCTTTTTTCATCATCAGGAAAGTAACAGATCTGTCCTTAACCCTCAACAAGAGTAAGGACAAAATACCCCAAACCCCTTTTAACAGGGGAAAAGAAGGTAGAAACCTCAGAGAGAGCCACATGTGAGGGATCCCTCTCCCAGGACAGACAGAAGTGCAATAGATGCGGTGTTAAACTGAAAATAACAAAATAACAGTATTTGTTATTATTACTATGTTAATTTGTATCCCATAATGCATTGTGGTAGTAAAATGAATTTATTCCTGCTCAATTGTTGTGAGTTTTTGGAATACACTATGGTACAGCTTATAAACTACGGATATAAATATAGACATTTAATTCAAGATGTGGAGAGTCTCTACTCTCCTGAATTCTGCTAAAAACAGAGTAGTTCACAAGGACTTAATCGGACTTCACTGATTAGTGAACGACAGTCTGATATCTTTGAAAAGATAAAAAGATATTACATCGTGTGTAGTTGGGAGCTATTAGCATACTGGACCAGAAGTATCATGAGATGGGTACAACACCAGTGTGCTAGTGTATGAGGACTGACTACAAAACTCCTGCAGGACAAACTAGTTATTGTCTATAATCAGTAGATTATACATATGTATATATAGAAAGCGGTGATAAATGATACTGTTAGATGAGCAGCAGACCAAAGGTAATTTTATTTATACATAAAAAATTTAAGGTTTTCAATTCATAGGGGAAATGAAACATTTACCAAAATAAGAAATGGTAACAGGAGCAACATTTTGCGAGTTCTTAAAAATCTCTCTGCTTTCACAAACTCACATGGTACCTCAGATGAACAGCAGGATGCTACTTGACATTTTGACACGTGCACTCCAAACCACAATCCAACACTTACAGCTCAGCGCCTGACAGCTGGGCCTAACCTCGCCGAATGAAAACATGGCAGTGACAGCAAGTATCTCAAGCACACTCCACCCTGATGGATGATGGAGCAGAACATCTGGCGGCTAAATGAACAGAACCCGGTGCGTTCCTCTTCACGTCGCTGCTTTACACAAACACCACAAACACAGGAAACACGGCGAGGCCTTCAGATGAATCCCACCTCAAAGTCTCAGTTTAGCTAAATAAATGCGTGTGTGTGTGTCCACCATTGTCCAGCCTGCTGTGGTCGTCAGGGTGGAGGCAGCCATTGTGAGTGTAACATGTTGGTGAGCTTGGATGTGAAGGCTTCTGGACAGCAGCAGCAACAGGCTGCAGTGATGTCACTGCAGCTTCTCGTGTGAAGCGGCACCAGATCACTGCACTCACATTTGGTCGTCATCTTTCCCTCCCGTTCTACTCAACTGTAACAAAAAAGCAAAAAGAAACTGTGTGTAACTCTGGTCTGTGTCAGTGATTTGCTTCAGTGCATTTTAAGCTGAGGTGGTTTTTACTTACATGCTGGTGGAAGGTTGTTGCAATGACCAGGGAGAAAAGACAAAACATCACGAGTCAGTTATTTTGTTTTAAAAGTTGAGTATGAGCACCATCTAGTGGAGGAAAGGTAAGATGCACCTACTTTGATCACGTCAGTCCAGTTCCAGCCTCTTGGCAGTTCTCCCTTGTGATCTAAAAGCACAAAAATGGGATGTGATCATAGATCATAAGACACAATAAGACAACTTCATGTAAAAAATATTGGCTTAAAAACCAATTGAAAGTTAAATTACGATTACAGATTAGCTCGGGGTTTAGCTTATGCTTCATGAGAAAAGAACATCGGCCTTTAGAAGCTCTAATTGTGAACCAGGCAAGTATGTTTGAGGTATAATTTAAGGAAATGTGGACAAAACCATGTTCATTTCTATGTGTTGTTGAGTAAGTGTCGCTCTGTCTAAGTCTGTTCAGCTTTGGGATCTGGTCTGATCTGGTATCACCATGCTGGTCTAAATCAGGTCAGCTCCTACTTGCATCTCGTCCCACGTCAGGTTGACTTAGGTTTGGCACAGAACCACTTAGGCCCGCAGTGTGGAGAGGTGGTGTATGTTGGTTTATTTGGTTGTAAAGCAGGGCACTTTTCAAAATAGGAGGGGAAATTACAAGAGAACCTGTGGTACTTTTAGTCTGTGGGCTCAGATATATAACATATAAACATGACCATTATGATAAGCAGTAAAATCCATTATGCATCACGAGTGAACCGGCCTGTCGGAGGTACCTGTTCTGCTGACGATTCTTCTCTTCTGAGATTTGGTCAGCTGCTCCTTCTTCTCCCTCTTCTTGCCTGTTGAGCTGGTGTTGATCTCACTGCTGGGCATCGTCTGCAACCACAAGAAACAACCAACGGCTATTTTCTCGAACCTCGAAGACCTTGGCTGTTGCTGAATCACATTTATGTATGCCTGTAAACCTTCCACTAAAGTAGGAACAACAGATTTAGAAACTGTATCTGAAAGGAAGGAGAGAACTCTTCTTTCTGAGGCAGCGCAGTCCACAAACATTTCAGTGAGTACTCAAGATGGCTGTGAGACAGAATGACTGTACTGTACTTACAATGGCGGTCACTACAGGTTTATGGTTCTCCATGAGGGCCTCCTGGTTTTCCTTGGCCCACTCAAACAGGGTGTACATCATGGCAGTGCCCAGGTTCACCTCGACCTGCTCATCCAGCTTCGACAGGATCTGCTTCTTTGTCTCTGCAGAGCTGGGAGTGAAACCAACATGATGGAAAGAAGAAAACATTATGTAATGTGTGTGTGTGTGTGTGAACAACAGTATCATACAGCAGCCATGACCATGAATCTAAATAATAATAAAAAAATAAAACCTTTTAAATGGTCTGTGTATATAAAGCGCTTTTCTAGTCTTGATGACCACTCAAAGCACTTTACAGTACAGGTTGATGTGGGTCAATGGGGTTGAAGGTTGCATAGGCACTTTGTTGATGGCACAATTTTTCCCCTGGTTTATTAATTTTGTATATTAAAGAAAAAAATCCAGCACATTTCCTGGTTTCAACAAATGACAGTATTGCACGGTCGCTGCTAAAACTACATCTGCAAACCGTTCATTTAAGTCCTGTGGTCCTACAGCTTAGAACCCTGTGATTGGAGCTTCCAGATGTTTGCAGTGCCCAGTGCTTCACATATAAAAGCACAGCATGACAGAGGAGGGACATCGGACAATACATCGTGCTTGCAAACGTACATCTTTTTGTTGAAATAGCCACCGAGGGACATTTGTGGGGTTGTTTCTGGGTACGTCTCTGGCCATGTGATGTCCAGGATGAACGCTTTGGTGTCCTCCAGGTCTCCTATCTTTCATTATAGAAACACAAGATAAGGCGAGTTACGACAACAGAATCAAACCTAACTGATGTCCGTAAGGTCTTGAAGAACCAGTGAAGGTGAATCATGAAGGTTTCTGTCTTTTTTTGAAGTTGATGTATTCGCTTTTAAGACCTTGTATCGCAGATAATGGTATTTTATAGGTGTAGGAGACATAAACCCTGTTCAGACCTGGTTTTAAAATGTGTCCCGAGTGTGTCTCCTGAGTGTGGCATTAGCGTTCACACATGATCGGATCTCAGGACACATTCAGGCCTGTACTTAACACTGTCCCCTCGTGATCAGATCCCTCAGGGACGGATGTGAATACCAGGTACGGACAGCAGAGAGCAGGGACCAGTACTCACCCGGAACTGGAAGGACACTGGGCTGATTTCCTTGAAGCTCTCGTCCCCCTCGTAGATGGAGCGAAGCGCCTCCAGCTCCATCTGCGATCGAAGCAGAGGGACAGTGACAGATTGATACGTGCAGTCAACATGTAGCTTCCGTGCACCAAACACCGTTCAGAAAGATTAACTAAATTAATTCAATTATATCCGATAAAAGCAGAGGACTACACGGAATAGAAATAAGACCTTACACGTGTGCATTACGACGTGTTGTTTAATTCGTCATACATGTGAACGGAAATGGAGTTCGGCGTGAAATCAGCCCGGTTCTGATCAGCGCATGTCACAGGTTGATAAACAGCTGAAAACACACTTGACACGCTGCCCTGCACATGTCGTCAGTCTCATAAAGGTCTGACACGTCCCGCAGCATCCAGCGCGGTCACCTGTCGGACCGGACACGGAGCAGGAACAGCCGCGACACCGAGAGCCACCGGAACCCCGAGGGCTACGAGTCATGCTAGTGGCACGTAGCTGCTCGTTAGCCGCTAACAGCTAACAACAGTTTCCCAGCCAGCATCGTTCAGGCCTCACCTCCTGGTCCTCGTTAGCTGTCATGGCTCCGCCGCTGTCTCCGTGTGGTTCTCTCTCTCTGCTCCGAGCCGCTGGCGTCAACCTGCCCCAGTTAACAGTCCATTTCGGCCATTACAACTTTACTACGTTCATGTTCGCACAACTTCCCCCGACCGGTGCAGTCGCCACGCTAGTACACGCATGCGCAGCCGGACCCTCTGAGTCAACTTTGAACCGCATCATTCGCGGATGTGAAGCGACGTCGCTCAAATGAATGTATTACAATTTAATAGGAGCTATATATATATATGAATACTGTTTGCAGTATCAATACAAATCTAAATAATATTGAAAAGATTATATCATTTTTAGGGTTTAATCTAAACATTCTATAGAGGTTTGTGGATGTATAATATATATATATATACAAATACATATGTACAAATAAACAAAATAAATACAAAAATAATCTACACGTATAGATGTGTAATTTGATAAAAATACATATATATATATATATATATATATAACTAATATAAAACTAATAAAACAACACAAATATATGTAATACAAACAACTATACCTACAATCAGCTACACATGGAGATATATAATTTGATTTGACATGTGATGCAAAAATAAATCTGGTACTGTTGGAGCATTTCAGCTTATTTAAATCCACTATACGTGCTCTTTTCTACTCTTGTATGTCCCTAGTGATGGTGCCAGACACATTGAAGCAGACAGCAATATTCTACATGTTAAAAACATACACATGACAACTAGATTCTTGAGACTCATCCTGTGAAAACTATTTGGGCAGACAATAACAACAGGATTTAGCATTTCTTCAGCAGAAATTCGAAATTTTCTACAGGGTTTGTGGATGTAGTCTTACATATAGCTTACATCACTATAATAAATACATTTCAATTTAAAGGAGCTCTAGGTTTTTTATATGTGACCGTAAAATCAGTGCGATACATGTGGACATATGTAATTTGATACAAAAACATTTAATGCAAAAATACATCACATATTGTTGGCTCATGGCATTATACTAACAGACAATTTTTCACTTTTTGACTTTTTATTTCCAGTCACCTGAGAAGAATAAGGTTTATGAGGCTCTTCATTAATATTATAAAAGAAAACACTCAAATCAACATATCAGGATAATAATAGGCAATTTAACTTTGCTTTTAACAAACTAAAATTATCTTGTGATTTCTGTGAATTACAAAAGTTACACCATTTTACTTTTTTATTTCTTTATATTGACACACACATTTTAAAGGGTTACAGTAGTTTAATTTACACACTGGTCTATTAATAAAGAAGACGAAAATAAAAAATAAAGAAACACAGAAAACCTCAAACTGCATATCAGTGCTAATAACTTTATGTAATATGCAATATGAGTAAAAGTTTTAAAAAAATCACATGTCAACTGCAAATCCCAAGGTGTGAAAACATAGACGTGTTGGTTTGATCACGGTATTTATACAACTACAGTAGGAACATGTGAGACATTTTAAATAAATGAGGAGCTGGATCAGAGAGAGATGTAAAGTAATACACGTCGGAGCTGCTGTAACTGAGACTGACATAAGAAAAAATAGGTAGAAATAGCAGCCGACTGAGTTGCTTCATCTGGATTCTTTAAAAATAGGTCCTCGGGCCACACACACACACACACACACACACACACACACACACACACACACACACACACACACACACACACAATATTTACAACATTTATGAGAAAAGACGGCATCTAAGAGGTGTATTAATGTTTAAAGTATTAATTCAAAAGAAAATGTCTGACAGAGATTAAGTGTGCAGTAATGACAATTGTAATGATAGAGGTATGGCCAAAATTGGTTGTATGCATGAGTAGGCGTATTGTATATCCAAACCATCAAGTTTAATCATAATTCATGATCAGCTGCCACCATGATCACGATCCACAATGTGGCCGCAGCAGCGATCCTGGATCTGCAAAGACAAAACACAAGAAGCAAAGTCAGTAACATGTATTGATGAGACATTAATGTGACGACGAGCGAGAGGAGGAAAGAGAAGCTCCATGTGTCTCCTGACAATTCAGACCTGTAGCAGCAGAGCTAAGAGCTGGTCCAATTCAGACCTGAGCCAGCTCTACATATCAGCTTGATCAGAGAGGAAGCTTTTAGCTGAGTCAAAAACATACTATTCCTAAAACGTTGACTTTCTGCATATGAATTACAAATTGAATTTCTGTATAACTTTACTATGTAACTTCAATGCAAAGGGTCACGTTTAATTACTCAAGTGTCAAGTTTAATTTGATTGAATTGAGTTACATGTAGACATTATTCTTGATATTTCTAATATGAATGAATAATGAGAGGAGATTGTTCCACAGAGCAGAGTGTGCCTGCAGCAGCAGCAGCACTCACTGGGGAAGAAACATCGCTGAGACTATAATGATAGTGGAGTCTTGCATTAGGGAATAGACTACACTCCACAAGTTCTTACATTTTTAATACTTTATGTATCTAAAAGCAATTTTGAATTTACTTTTAAATTCAAGTAAAATGTTTGAGTACTTCCTCCACTACTGCTCAGAGATTTTGAGGTATAATGTTTAATCTGGGACGACCTGATAGCTGAATAATAATAATAACAATATCCATACTACTACTACTACTACTACTACTAATAATAATAATAATAATTCAGTATCTAGAATCATTGTTGCTTCGTATGTCCCACTTGGGGTTACCAGGAATACACAACTTTTTGTTATTATCTTAGATATTTTTGATGAAATGGACTTGATGAATACTAGCTTGTTTTCTTTTTTTCCTCTTGTGAGGGAAATGCCATGACATTTTTATGTTTGCTAGTCTTCCATTGACACTAGATAAAACACAAAAATAAGATTAAACACAGAAATAAGGATTACAAATATAAATAAAAGCTACAGTAGACATTCTTTTATATACACACACACACAAATAAATGTGTATAAAAAGTACAGTTTGCAAAGTACAGATAAGTACGCTTCATGATGCTTGTATACTTTAAAAACAGCTGGAAAGGGAAAGAATATAAGGCAGCATGGTGTAGTGAAAGTGCTGTGCGCACGTAAGTTTTATATATCCCACATATTGTATATAATGTGTGTTAACAGCATCCAATCCTGTGTGACAGAGCTGGTGCAACACTCACATAAAGTTGCAGTAAGTCTGCCTATGGAGTCACAGCGTAAAAGAGAATTAGCTCAGAGTGATGAGAGTGTGACGATAACTGGCAGCAGCAGCTTTTTTTGTGGGGGAAGCAGTGATCTTTTTTCCCTGTGCAGCTGAAAATGACACATGGTGTTTGAGTTACGATTATGTTGATCCTCCGAGTGATTCCCCCCAGGTGACGAAGGCAGCCATGGTGGAGGAGGAGGAGGATAAAGGGGGGATGAAGAGAGAGGAGGTGGCTGAGAGGGGTTCCGGCTCTCACCGGGAAGAGTGTGACAGTTTGCACTCCTGTGATAAGAAGAGCGAGGCTTTGCTTGGTCAAATAGGGCTGGGAAACAGAGGGGAACCCATTCTTTTCCATATTTAGTATTAACTGTTGTAAGTTAAAGGTGAACCCACATAGGGAAATTGTTCTGGTCCACTCTGTCAAACTGTCATCCGGCCCACTTGGGTGGTCCGCTCCTGTTTGCCAGACCTGAGCCACAGGTTAGCGATGGCATTACCACATGTCACCCAAAGGTGGCCTAAATCAGCTTTGTGCTATTTGGTCCATATTCACCATTTACCACTTAAAGGTCCAGTGTGTAAGATGTAGGTGAAAGGGATCTATTAGCAGAAATTGAATTTAAATTAATCCTAGTGATGTTTTCAAGTGTGTTTCATCTAAATTGTACAATTCGTTATTTTCTTTACCCTAGAATGAGCTGTTTATATTTACATCGGGAGCAGGTCCTCTCTATGGAGGCCGCCATGTTTTTTACAGTAGTTTTTTACATGTTTGCCAAAAAAGACCCACATTTGTTTTGGGATATTTAGGCTCACATCCGATGTTTGCGGGCCACACGAAGGCCAGAAGTGCTGCATCTTTGCCTGAAGTGGCCCACACGCTCTCTGGGCAAATCCCATGTAAAGACCAAAACCAACAATGCTTTTAATGGTTTCTCAATATTTTCTGACTTCCTCATTCTGTCAGTTTTCCTTATTGCTAAACCCAAACTGAAGACTCTAAAAATGCTGGAATCAGCTGAAATGGACTGAAAACTCCACAGGTTGCCAAACCTCCAAAATGAAAAAAAAATAGTCTGGATTTTGTTTCCAATCTCCAAGTACATTGGAACAGCATGAGGAAGTCATCTCTTTGCAGCCATTATCAAAATGGAGGAACAATTGCAAAGATAAAAAAATCCAATTACACATATGAGCGAGTTTGAATTGTTTTGGGACAGAACTGGAACTGTTATGGCAAATCCCAACTCTGAATTATTTTTCCTCACTGGCTCTGTGTAACACTTTCAACACGAATTTAATGAAATGAAAAATGAGCAAACATTAATATAGTTGCTGGAAGAATATCAATGGAAATCTTATATGTTCTCTCATTGTGCATAATACATTATAGTGCATTCATTATAATCCTTTGAAGACAAATGTCACTTTGTCTGTTTAGGACATTTTCACCTGCTTCACAGTTTGTTGTCCTCTGTCGATTTCTTCCACTCACATATATGCTACATATTTAGTGTCAGATGTCAAACCAAGGCTAAAAGTGCATACATGTTTTACTGATGATAAGGAATTGGTTAAATCTACACTTGCTTTCTAAATCCCTGGAATAAGTGTCTCAGATTTCAGACTTGACTCTGAAAATAAAATGTTCCATTGTAATTTAGTTCATACTTATGTATGACACTGCAGTCTGAGGTCCTATTGTATTGGAATACATATTTTTGAATATTTTGTTCTCAGGAAGGCAGACGGGTACTGTGCATGTTTGAGTCTGCACGTTCAGGTCGTCAGGGTGACCGGGCTCCATCCAGGGTCTTAACAAGCAAGGAGTTGTCATGAACACTAGAGGGCGCTCAGAGCTTATTTTGAGAACGTGCACACAGCTTGAAGTCGCTTTGGATAAACGCGTCAGCTAAATGATATGTCCTGTACCTTAATGTAATGGATGCCTGATTTAAGAGTTTTCTGTCTCAGTTGAATATTTTCACTCCCAAAGAACATTTGTCAGACGATCATTGAATCTGCTTTGGTCGATACAATATCACCTCAAGGGCCTTCAATGCACTTTTCTATCTTAATGGACAAACTAACTGTACCTCTCATTTACACCCTCATTTACTCTCTGTTATTTGCACATGTTTAACAAGTTCTTTTTGTTGGGGGACCACCACACCTTTTGACCTTGACCTTTGACAATAAACTCTAAGAGCCTTGAGATACCCCCTGAGGAATCTTCCCAGCAAGCTTGGTGGGAAATTGTCCATGTGTTGTTGAGTTATCTTACACACACACACACACACACACACACACACACACACACACACACACACACACACACACACACACACACAGGGGTGTGTGCGTTTTTGTTCTGTCTAGACTTACAACCAGTAGCAGATACATTATCAACCCATGGGAATGATGGACAAGAATGTTGCTTATCACACCTACAGGGATCACTCCCTCTTAATCACTCGCTTGTTGTGAGCCATGTTCAATATCCCCCCTGTTCTAACATTGTTAAATTAATCAGCAGGTTTGTAAAACTGCAGATGGGTGTAATCTTTTGGAAATATGAAATCAATGCAAATATTAAAAACAAGTACTATCTGCCAGAAATAACCAGCAATTGACAGAGAGGATACAGGCTCTTCTTAAAGTGTTCACTGACATTTTCACTATGTTCACACTATGTTTTTTATGTAGCTGTTCACGTTATCTTGTAAACTGTGGCCAGTATCAGACTCCAATGTGAACTGGTCCCTGATGTGACTCGCATGCACAGAGGAACAACAAGTAGTCACATGCAGCACGTTGTGTACGGAAGTCCACAAGGAGAAGAAGAAGGTAATCTGATTTGGGCCACTTGGGCCCGCTGTGTGCACGTAGTGTTAATACAATCCTATACATAGTAGTGGTCACAGTTAACAGGGCATGTAGTAATAGACATTCATAGAAGACCAGACTTAAAAACTGAATCACTCACTCAAAACTAAAAAGCCTCTAACAAACAGAAACTTTCATGCCATCATTTATAAACTCTATGCACAAGTGAGGAAAAACAGGTTAATAAGCCGACAACAAATGATGTCAAAACAACAAGGGTAACTGTGGCTTGCTTGAAAGGTGCAATGATAGCAGACAAAAAGCAGAAATGAAAAGAGGAACAATCCAGCACTCTGTTTTTGTTATTTTTGTTCTTGAAGATCTTTTTTCTTTTAGGAGGGTGAGACGCTGGGAGATTAATCCCCCTCCTGGTCGCCAGCGTCAGCGGCCTCTTCCCCCTCGGGTGCGTCTGCAGTGGCAGAGGCCGCGGCCGAGTCTTTGGCAGGAAGTGCTCGGGCATCGAAGGGGTCGTCGGGTATTAAATCTGAAAGGGTTTGTCTCTGGGTGGTTGTGGCACTCTCATGCTAATAGCTCTGCTCAGGGGGAGAGGGTGAGAGTCACTGACTTAAACTGTCAAATCAACATGATTTTACGCTGTGAAATGAAAACACAGGTAAATAACCACAATACAAACAGTGTGTGAATGTTTCGGCAGAGGGTCACAGGGGCCAGGATTGTGTATTCATGTGAGGATCAGATAAACAGTAGAGAAAACGCTTGGCAAGAGCCTTAGAAATAGATTAATGCAGCATTTATTGACTTCCAACATGGTTTAAATGAAATTTTACCCTGCAAAGAACAATTAGATGATTTCTTGTTATTTGAAACTTAGCGTTGAGGGACCCTAATTGATCACTATGCTTCATCAAGGAAATCATGCACACAACATTATAGCTTAGATTCACTCTAAAAACTTAAACTTAAACAAATGTGTATTCACGTTATGTCAGTGTGTTCAAAGTCTGCTTTGGAAAAACTAACTGCTGTCATGTATCCACCTATTCTATGTATGAATATGAGTATATGAATTTTTGGTGCCAGCTGAAAGACTCTTGGGAATTAAGGTGGAAGGCGAATTGCAGGCGGATTGAATACAATACAACCAATTATTATCTTATCTTTATATTTTTCCTCATCTCTTTTAATGATATTTTGCTATTCTATCTTTATCGTTTTATCTGTCATTATTTACCTGCCTTTGGTGTTTCCTCATTTCAAATCTTTGAGATTTACGATAGCGTTTCCTCACTTCCTGTTAATATTGTTTCGCTCTCTGCCTAGCTGGGTGGGTGTAGGGTTTGGATTATGTCTTTATTGCTTTTATTCTGGAAAGTAATTTCTGTTAAAGTGCTATATTCAAACGTCTGATTGATTGATTTGCATATGGTGTCATTTAAAATACTTTTTCATGAGGTATTTTTTTGCCCGCACCCTAGACACATTCAAATTTTCAAATACTTATTTGATGGTATATCGACAAATTCATTTGAATGATAGATCTTGAATCAAGGAGTCAGTGGAGAGGTGCTGAGGCTGCAACAAAAAAATAAATACGCATGAGTTCCTTCAGATTTCAGAAATATACTTTCAAAACTTCATGCTGCATTTGAAACTTACACTGAGTCATATGGATCAAAAGAAAAGAACATATCATTTAAAAACACAACATATGTTGTATGACGTGGGTTCGATCCCAGTCTTCCCCATTTGAAATGCCAAAGTGTCCTCGGGCAAGATACTCAACCCCAAATTGCCCCTTCTCATAGAAAAGTGCTGGTCATCAAGACTAGAAAAGTGCTTTATAAATATAGAGCATTTACCATTCAGTGCGCACAGACACACAACTACATGCAACTTCAGGCTGACAAGTGCACAAACACAAGCCTACAACATTTGAACACATACACACTGATTCCACATGAATCGGTGCAGGCTCTATGATGAAAACTCCCATAGTGTGTTTGTAAATATTAAAAGGTCTGTATTTACGACACTTTTCTAGTCTTATCAACTCCATGTACTTTACCCAAGGACAATTTGGAAAAGCAGACCGGAGGAGCTGGGGGTCGAACTAACAACCTTCTGAATAGTGGATGATCTGGTTGAGCTCCTAATCCAGAAAATGCTGAAAACATTTGTTCCCTCAGTCATTCACGTGAACAGACATTACTGTCGGGATTTCAAGAATTCTAAATAGGGGAACTTTTCCAGTGTTGACAAAGACAATTGAATCTTTGACCACGAAGTGTGATACAGTTTGTGTGACACGGAGAGTCTCAAACACACAGAGCAGAGACACTCCCAAGGACAGTGTTCACGGCTGCACAGTCAGCAGGGTTTGACTCAGCCACAAAACTCGGCCTCTGCTCCTTCCCTGGCACTGGGTGGCTTCTTGATGTACAGCCAACCGTCTTCCTGCTGGCTCTCACACTCTCCCTGTTTATGGGACAACAGAGAAACACAGAATGGAGGGCTGAATTACCGCTGTGCGAAACTGAGAGGAAAGAAACAACTATTTAAGTCAGCTTGGATCTTGGTACACAAATTACCCACAATACAAGACAGGGATGGTCTCCCAGTTGGGGACCACTGGTGCAGATCATGAGCCAGTCAGGCTGACTTACTGTGAACTGGGAGCAGTGGTGGGATGTAACGCAGTACAAGTACCCGTTTTTATGTATCTGAACCTAACTTAAGTAGCTTTATTTTTGCTCTTTTTCAATTTTACCCCACTACATATATCAGGTAAAAGAGGGGGAGTGGTATATTGATCCATCGGAGCCGGCAGGTAACATTAGACCCCGCCTCCTGCAGCACCATCACTCATTGGTCAAGAGGAAACGCCCGAAATGGATTCAGAAGCGACAACAGCCGAGATTTCAGCCACTCATCAATATGACAACATGTTCTCAGTGTAGCATCATCTGCAGCAGTATAAGACAGAGTCTGTATTATTCTTGTGTGAAACAGAATATAGTAGTTAATGTTGCATTGGGGAAAACTTGGCAAGTACTTTTACTTTCAATACTTTTTCTTTGTCTATTTATTTGTACTTTTACCTCAATGAAATGTTTGAATGCTTCCTTGGGGGAACAGCGGTCTTACATGAATACAGTCGGACGCATTCGATGACAGAGTGTGTTTGAAGAAACAAACAGAGGCTCATAGTTGTGAACACTCACGTCTGTTTGTTTGCATTCATCTTTGTGCTGACTCTAATCCGACAGGAGCCAGGTTTACCTCCAGTGCCTTGAGGGAGCCTCACTACATCTGCGTTGCTGCACCGGAGACGTGAACACACACAGCAGGAGATTAGACAAACTTCCTCGTTTGTGTCATCCATCCACGTGGTGTCAGAGTGCCGCCTGACACCCCCCCGACAAGATTTAGCAACTGCTCGAAAGAGCTGCAGTGGCACAATCCATCCATCCGTCATGTATAGAATACTGTTAGAGTCTCCAGTTAACCTAACCCAATCTGCACGTCTACGTAAACCAAATTGAATTCACTGCAGTGCCCGTTGTAAACGTACCTGTCTGGAATGTTTGCTTGGCCTGTGTCAATGCTACGGAGCTACTTCTGAATTATTCCTCGTCATTAGTGAGTCCTCCTCCCACAGTTCTACAATATACTGTCCCTTTTTATTGTTTGTGTGCAGAGCTTTTTTAAAAACAGTCCACGGGTTAGGGTATGCACACTCTAGTGTACAAACAGACCCAGACTTTGAGCTAATTATACCAAAGAAGATCTTTATCTGAAGAAGTGGAGAGAGGAAGAGACAGTAAAGTAACCTGGTGTGTTTCTTCAGTGCCCCTGCCCTCACATCCTGTAATTGGCTGGGAGCTACACGCCCACTGACCGTTGGATGCAGCCCAGAAACATCCCCAACACGAAAATAGATGCCACATTAACACACAACCACAAACTGAACACAGTGAAAAGACCTATTTTTGTACAAAGCTAAACGATCTATGCACCAGTACAGTATACCTTCAAATTAGCAATAAGCCTGTAAATGATTATGATACTTTTCCATTCTCTTTTTCTCAGCTGGGTTTTTCTCTTGCTTGTCAATGCTACCTGTGTGTAGGCCAGAAAACCAAAACAAAGAGCTGAAAGAAGGCTTGAAAAAAGGCTTTCTTATTACATACAATCTTTATTCAGATTGTATGTTCTGAATCTGCAGTTGTATTATGAGCAGGTCCTTCCCACCCCACTGCTTCGGGTAAATAACACATGACAGGTTGTGGCAGATTAAATGGATCAGTGGTGTGTGAGTGATCGTGATGTTTCCACTCTGTTACTGTGAATCTTCCCGGAGAGGAGAGCATTACCAGCTGAGCCGCTGGTGACCCTCCCTCCCCTCCCCCCGCTGCTCAGATCGATTGGTTTGGTCAGATCACTTCACCCTCGGCAAGCCTGAGTGCCTCCTCTTTACTCCTCAGCATTAACATTTACATGAGGGAAGATATGTGGCGAGCTTTTTCATGCCAATTCCAGTCAGATTGGATTCACTTGGATGAGGTAATTGAAGAGAGAGCCGGTGTGTGTGTTTCTTTTTCTTTCTGAAGCAGATAGTGAGACTGAAGTGCGGCTGTCCTCCGTCTTCTCCATACTAATGTGTAAAGCTCAGGGCTTACTGCATGATGATTATCATCTTAATATCCATCCTCTGGAAAACACACACACACACACACACACACACACACACACACACACACACACACACACACAAACGGCATTTTTGTACTTGCAGATCACTCATATTTTGGATGTAATTACATTTTTACCATTTAAATGCCAGGACTTAATCAATAAATTAGTAAAACCAGCGTGCAGTGTTTCCATTTGATAAATATTCTTATCTGATTGTTAAAGCATTAGATCTGTCAGGATAAGAACAAGTGTAGAATATCATTAATGCACAAATAGGTTAAAGAAGTAAAATGGTACAATTGATGGTGAATTTCCTTCATCTTTGAGGCCTTACACCCCTGATGGCATCAGGGTGTGTGCGAACTTTGTGTATCCAAAGATTTGTGTAACTTTATGACATTCACCCAGTGAGTGTGATAGCTGAAAAGTGAGTGGATAGATGTGTACAGGGGTGCAAAGTAAGTGAAAGACTTCTTCTCTTTGTCACTTTTTAGTCTTTCACACACGTACAAACTCATTTGTTTCAAAGCAGACTGTCCTTAAAAAGCACAGCAGCACGTTTGAAAGGCAAACAGATAAGATTAGATCAGAAAACGCTGTTTGGAATGAAAAAACAAATGACCTTCTTTTTGTTTGCCGAGGTTGGAGGGTCATTCCCCCTCCACCAGGACACTGAATCCTCCTATTACCTCTGCCTACACTTAGAACAACATGGAATTGGGATTTCTGCTAAGTAAATTCTGCATAGACATATTCTGGTATCAAGTGGAGTCTCTGGAAACCATTAGACTTTAACATTTTGCACTAACCCACTAAATCTGAAATATAAGTCGTTCAAATAAATGCAGATTTCATGCCCTCTCGCTGTGTTTTCATTAACTGAAACAAGACAACATATATATATAAGCTAATAGGACTTTAATACTGACAGCCTTGATTTTCCATTCGATTCTCCAATGCCATTTCCATCAAAGGCAATTAACAATTACATTGTGTTCACTGCTTCAGAGACCTTTTTGAGGGTTGTCAGTCAGTTGGCATGGTTCCACTCAGGCCTCGTACAATTATGACACGTTTTTATCTTCTCGGATACACAATGACCCCCCTCCCACAAATATTGAGCACGAAATGCAATTATTGTACTGCAGGAGAAGAAAACAAGGCGGTTATCGTCCCCTTCGCTGTTCTTAATTAACTTATCCACTCTGCAAAAAAGATTTCTGGCCTATAGGGCAAATTCTAAATTGGCTGAGGGAGGCATGCTTTCCTCTTGAGATGTGATAATCCAAATAAACATCTCTCTCTCGCCAGGATACCTCAGAGAAACTCCGCGCTTTCGTGCTCCGAAAAGAGTGAGCAGGGGGGAGCTTTGTTCTTGTGTTGTATCAGAGGGGGTAAACTTTAGGCAGAGTTTCTGTCATCCAGGGAGCCAGCTAAGCCCTGATTGATAAAAGTGGGCCTGTGTTGTGCGAAGTGTGTCGCTCTCCCCAGACAGGCCTGCTAATAACATTAAGCAGAGAGGAAGGAAACGTTTGACTCTATCTTTCACGCACAGGATGTCACTCGCACATTTCATTTCTCTTCAGAGGCTGCAAAGCAAACACACACAACACTGCGAAACCATATGGCACAAATAAATAAGTTATTTTGTGGAGAGGGAGCATTTTTATCCAGGCTACGTTCAGATAACAGCTTTGTGTTTGTGGTTTTGAACTGTCAACCCTGTGACGAGGTGGAGTCTACTCCCAGTGTTGGGACGTTTTCCTCCTGCTGCTGGCGACAGTGGCTGAGAACAGTTTGCTCAGAAACGACCTTGTTGTTGTTTGCTAGTACATTGGGCCACTACTGTTGTTCATTAAAGGAACAATCCAACATTGGGAGTAAGATGCGAAGATTAGTATGAATATTACATCTGTAAAAGGGACAGTTCAACCAAAAATGAAAATTCACTCATTATCTACTCACCACTCTGCTGATTGAGGCGTGAGTTAAGTGTTTGAGTCCACCAAACACTTTTGGAGCTTCAGGGGTAAACAGCGTTGCACCCAAATCCAATACAATTGGGGTAAATGGTGACCACTTATTTTTTAGCCTAAATCTCTGCTGTTATCCTCCCCCTATGCTTCAGTAACTGCAGCTATTGCGATTTCCCGCGACACTCGTGTCTTCTTCTCACGCTGTCGGCAGAACAGCTGCAGCTAAATGTAGAACTACTTCTGTTTTTCAAGGTTTTCAGCTATAGGTATATCGAAAATATAAAAAATTTTTTCCCTTTCAGGACTTTTCCTTTGTTGAATAAGTTAAGAGTAGAGGAGGGAGTGAAGCTGAAATCCAACCAGGGATGTTATGATTACATTATCACCACAGGTCACCCAGCGATGTTGTTATTATTCTTTTGATCTGGTGTGGAGGGAATTCAGGTCAGTTTCACATGTTTTGCACAAGAACGAAGCACATTTCAATAATTGTGTTACCATGGTGATAAATTTCGAAATTCATGTAACTCATTATCTTAACAGAAATTAGGGGGAAACGTGTCAAACACTGCTGGGATTTCTGCCTGTTCCGCCCCAGTCCCATCATTTTTGTCAGCCCTGTCTCATTAAACATCCCATCACTTTAATTTCCGATCCTGTATTTGTCACGAGCAATGTTTTCCCATGTAGAGTAACACACAGAGACTGTTTCATACGAATGAATTAGAGTCCAGGTCCACTGCAGCCTTGTTGTGTGATACACAACATTCATGAGCAGAAGAATCAGGAGGCACGGAGAGGTTGAACAGATCATCAACAGATCATTTGTTCACCAAAACCTGTCATCACCCACAATGATGATCTTCTTTAGGTTTTGAATGATCAGATTCTGGTTTATCGTTCTATCAGTTATCAGAACATACTCACCAAAGTAAAAGGATGATATTCAACTCAATTCAATTTGTATAATATACATTATCTAAAGGCACTTTACATAGAGGGTCAAGACTTTAATAATGATAGAGAAACCCAACAGTTCTCACAATGAGCAGCACTTTGGAGACTGTGGAGAGAAAAAGCTCCCTCACTAACTGGAAGAAACCTCTAGAACCAGACTCAAAGTGGGCAACATCTGCCTCAACTGGTTGGGGTGAGCAGAGAAAAATGGGGAAGAGAGGAGAGAGAGAGATAGAGAAAGGGGGAGGGGGAGGAGAAGGGGGAGAGAGAGGAGAGAGAGGAGAGAGAGGAGAGAGAGACAAGGAGCAGTTGTGTACCGCCAGGTTTCAGCTTTACAGACTAGTTGTTGAAACGATATGTTGACATCCCTGCAACTTAGTAAGCAGAAGGAACAAGTAGCCCACCGACAGTAACACAATCAGATAAGAAGCCTCACTTTAACTAGATTATGTAAACCTCTTTATTTGGAGGTTCAAAATCTGAAATGCCAGAACCTGCCCCTCATTCAACCATGTCACCTAAAATGTAGGCTGACTGGTGCCGTGCCCGCTCTGAACCTGTCTATTTGGAATGGGCTCTTTGTTTGGCTTTTGGTGCTGCTGGTTGGAGCCTTCTTACTGAAACTGTAAAAGTGACCAGCAGTAAGTAAAGACTTGCTGCTGGATTCAGTCCAGAGAAGCCCGAAGCCACTGCTGCTGCACAAGGAGCTGTTCACCTGCTTTTTCAAGGAAGCTCCACTTAGTGCACGGAACCCTGAACCGGACAATCAATTATCAGTGTTGTCATGATCAACATGAGTCCCAGCCGCTGCTCTAACAGAGCGCTGGTCGACTGCTTATACATTTAATTCATATTGAAGGTTTCCAAATCACAAGATCCCTGCACTTCCTTGGGCTCTTAAAGGGATAGTTCACCGCAAAATGTAAATTCACTCATTATCTACTCACCACTGTGCCGATGGAGGGATGGGTGAAGTGTTCGGGTCCACAAACAATTCTGGAGTCTCAGGGGTAAACAGCGTTGCAGCCAAATCCAAAACAATTGAAGTAACTGGTGACCACTTCTTCAAACTAAAAATAACAAACAGGAAATGCCGTCATACTTCTCCTGTGGCGTCATCCAAGTGTCCATAAGCTGTTTACCCCTGGAACTCCAAAAGTGTTTTGTGGACTCGAACACTTCACCCCCTTCCATCGGCATAGTGGTGAGTAGACAATGAGATGTGAACTATCCCTATCCCTTTAACAACACACGAGCCAAGTGTGATGAACGGTTCTCGAGATATGTGAGCCACAGACGGAGACTTCTGGATTTACTGGACAGATACAGGACAGCAAATGCCTCTTGGAAAGTTCAGTTGAAGTCGTCTCTTCCTGATAACTTTTTGTTCACCTAATTTGGGTTTTGTTTGAAACCTATCTGATAAAACCTAAACCTCTCCGCTTGCTCCATATTTCTTTGGAGCAAACACTTCAGCCACTTTCAGAGGCAGACTGATATTTATCCTGCACTGCACACACGGTCAGAATACGCTGAAATTATACAGGAGCAGCAGGATACAAGGGCGGCAGGCTCAGCAGCTTCATTCTGAGTAAACTGTACGTGGATGAAAGTGGCGATGAAAGGGTTGTTTAGCTTCACAGTTGGATTTCCATGATGCATGAACAAAGGACAGTTAAAAAAAAAATCATCACACTAACCTTGCAGCTCGGTCGTGCGGAATCTCAAAGTACACTTGAACAGAGGCTCTAATCATTTAGCGCCGGCGCCTCTATGTTCCACTGGCCCTGAGGTCCTCATTTGTTCAAAGTGCGGTGGTCTGTTCATTATTTCGGCTTTTTTATTTTTTAGAGACAGAAAATTATTCCAGTAACATTAGGAAGCTGATATGATTCGTCTTTCACAGGGAGATGAGGAGATGAGGGGGTGCAGGAGGAGCTTTCCATGTTAACACTAAGGAGGTGCGATGAAGGAGGCCGTCTGTCCTCCTCGTGTTACCGACTTCACCGGGCTTTGGGTTGAACTCATGGGAATAAAAAGAACCCCAACCTCCTGCAGTTTTGCATGTACTTTGCAAATTCATAGCAAGGCTGTTGTGATTGAAGTGTTTTTCAGCAGTGATTTTTTTTTATGATTATTGAATTAAATATTTTTTTGCCCTAATAGTTTGAAGGCTGTATTTCAACATGGACGAAGAAAAAAAAAGGAAGACTCCACTCACAGCCTTCATCATTCAGTTATTACTAACCATGAGCCACAATTTAATTTCAATTTGTTGCCATTTGTTGTTCAGAGAGAAAAGTTGTTCCTGTGGTTCATGAGCAAACAGGTTAGATAGAAAAAGGTGCATAGAACAAAACGTAGATTTAGATAAACCTTCCTTGAGGTCAGTGAGCGAAGCTAACTAGTAAATCAAGTGTACCTCATCTTCATTGGTTATATGTCTCACTCCAACCCTGTCTCCTAAAAAGTATTTTCTCTAAAACTAACCTGTTACAGCAAATATGATCTGCCAGAAACATAAGCTCAGCTGGATTATGTTCATACGCTGAATCATGAAGAAAATGTATTCACTGCAGAGTCGCTAAGCGGTGGATTGGAAGGCTGGTGGGGGCGTAAAAAAAGTGCAAGTTTCCCCGGTCCTGTCAAAAACACTGGTGTAGGCTAAAGAAAGACGTGGTTTAGTTAAAGGTGAATGATCACACTGGGACTGAGGTTTCATGTGAACCTTTTCTGCATCAAACTAGACCAGAATCGTTCCATCGCTATCTGAATCAATCATCTCCAAACCCACCATAGTTTCCAATTTTTGTTTTTTCTTCTTACAGATTCCTCACTGTTGACCTTGAGTTTGGAGGCCTATCTACTTATGGACCATCCTCCAATCGGGGTGTTTGTAATAACCGTTTCCTATTTCTCTCTTACTCCAAATTGTTCCAGTGGGTTTATATAACTTTTACATCCACAATGTTACAGTTACAGTTTGTTTGGTTATTTTTGCATTTATTTTATTTATTTATTTTGTATTTAGATTTGATGAAGATTGTTTTGTCGTCTACATTTTAGAAGCTCTGACTCCAGTGAGTTCCTGGTCCATGACCTCTGTCATAGTCGTTAGCTGGTTGCCACCTAGTTGTATTGTTTGTGTTTTACTGGTTGGCTGTCCATCTTGTTAGCAATTATGCCATATCCAGTGTAAAATCTGGTTGATTCATTGGAGTTTTCAATTCTTGCGATATTGGTCAGGAAAGAATCAAATTTGGGTGGTTTGACTGGTCATCAAGACTAGAAAATATATATGTATGCTATATAAATACAGACTATTTAGGGAGCTGTTCTCTGCGATTGATGCAGCTTGGGCTTTGGTGGAGGTATGCGCTCTGCTAAATGCCATCTGGTGTCAAGACTGTGGGACTGAGGCTGGCATCTTTTTTGGGGTTCTTTCATCTTTCCTCTGTTCAAGGATATTAGTCAGGGCATAATCTGTATTTCTCCCTAACGAGGGAGCAATGTTCTGAAGTTTCTTCCTCCTGGGAGATCTACACAGAGTTTTTCCACTATTGGTATTTGGCTCCACACTGGCTTTTAATTTGGAACTCTTGCCATGTGGTTAATCTTGCTTTCATGTTGTTCTTCCCTCTTTCCTCCAGGAACTCCTGAAGAGCTGATGATCTAGATGACTGGGTTGAGGGCATTTTTTCGTGGAAACTAATCATGAACACTGATTGACAAGGTGAAGGAGCTTTGATAGAGAGAAAGAACTTTTCCAAGGAACTTGTCTGCACCGCAGCAGATTGGGACTGTATTGAGGGCAGCACAGAAGCAGTGGGGTTTGGGCTCTGCTTCGTCATTTCTTGGCTTTCCAGGTTAGCTCTCTCCTGATGGTTTGATATTATTACTTCTTGCGGTTGATTTTCCAGCAATGTAGTAGACAGGGCTCTGATAGAAGTTTCATGGTATACTCTTGTAGGCTAATCTTAAAGCTGGGCTTTCCTCTTGGATCATTCAATAGGGACGCCTGTTGGCCAAGTGTAGAACAGTTTGTATTTTGGCATGAATCACCTGCAGGCAGGACAATGGCTGCTCAAAGGCATAGAGGACCGCCTCTCCCTCCTCCGTGTATGAGGTTCTGATTGGTGTGGCATGTCTGAGAGTGTGTGTGTGATTGGCTTAGCAGGTCTGGGTACTGGCATGACTCGTGACTTCTCCTCTGCAGGTTCCTGGTGCACCTGCAGCCGATTCCCACGAATAGTCTCCCACAGTTTAAGAATCCTGGTCATCCCTCCACTCCTCGCCAGATTAGATGTCTAATACTAGATAGTATCGCTCAGTAGTTGGCTCTGATTCAGTTCTTTGCTCTATGCTTTACCTGCGAATCCCAACCTGTCCAAGAGACTAATTGTTCCGCCCGATTAGTTGGCCTGCCTATCGACCCCTCCTGTATCCTGCCTGCCCTGTCTGTCCTGCTGGAATCCTGTCTGAAGTATTTGTATTCACTGAGTAGGCTAGTAGAGTTGTGCATTTGGGACCAGTTCCTGTTATTTCCACAACAAAACTTCTCTTAAGCTTGTTATTACCGGGTCATGGGGCTCTGACCTGTGGTCAAATCTATTCCTCACATACAGAGGGGTTGAAACATCTCTCACAGTGGACTCTATTCCCCTGGTACGGGTGTGGAAGAGGATTACATGCTATTGCTGGGTTCCCTGGGTATTTAACTACATAACTATTCCCTCTTAGGGGTTTTATTCAAAGTTATGGTAAATGATAAATGACGAGTATTTATATAGAGCTGTGTTTATAACATGGATGAGTTTTGCCATTCACACACACATTTATACAGTGCATCTATGTGTAGCACTTTCTCTTTATACACACACACAATGCCGTCAGCCCTCAGGGGCAATTTGGGGTTCAGCATTTTGCCCAAAGACACCTTGACACGTAAAATGGGGGAGACTGGGATTTGTTTGGAAAACTGGTGCCATGACATATTAGACTGGCTCTGCTCTGCCTCAATATGCCTGTTTTATGATTTCACACAGTGCATCAATGTTAAACGTTAAAAAATGAATGAATTAATTAACCAAAAAGTTTAAATCTACGCTAAAAAATCTGTCTAAAGTTTCCCGGCAAAAACCTGAAGAGTCAAAGCATGTTCTTGGTTGAATGAGACATACATTCATTGTTCGTACATGTGGACAGTCCAAATAAAACGATCACATGTGCTTGAAATATGTTCTGGCACAGAGCTCTCACACATGCTGTTATCTGTAGAACGAGGCTTCGCTGTGGTTCCCATCATAACTGGCAGCACATGTTCATCTCTAACACAAGAATTTTACAACAAGTACTCTCAACGAGGACACTTCTCTCCGAGCTTTTTACTCTGTGGATTAAAGCAGTTATCCACAGACCTTCATTGCCATGGTTACAATAATTAACATCCAGTTAAACATTTGTTTTGGTCACATTTAAGCACCAGGGCCACCGCTCCCACCGTGCACATCACGTGCTGGGCGCAGGGCACCAAGTGTCGGAGGGAGCACCACAATTAAGATCATCATCATGATAACCATTCATAACGATGAATTGGAGTATGATTGAGAAGCCTCAGAGACAATCATCCCAAGACCGGAAGATGCACGGCTTCATACCGGGTCTGGGCGTTAAGTTGAGTACATGGCCCGACTTTAATCAATGCAGTAAATATACCAGAAACCTTGCGTAGCAGCGCGCTGAAATTTACAACAAGAAACTGATGGTTTGAAGAAAAGTCAGTAACCCGAAGGCAGGGGCATCCATGCAAGGCTTCAACACTTAGTTTCAATCATGCAAAAACCTTTTTTTATTAATTCTCAAGCTTTAAATCCTTTTTTAATTTAAATTTGTACTGATATTTATCCCCCTAACCCTAACCCTAACCCAGGATTTAGAACCTATACTGCAGCCAGCCACCAGGGGGCAATGGAGACTCTTTGGCTTCACTTTTGTGGAGCAGTCATGTCGATATTGTTTATATACAATCTCTGCTCTTCATTCAACATCAGCTGACGGTCTGTCATTATTACTGTGGCTTTCCAAAAACATATCCTAACAATACGATTTAATAAGCTTCCGCACTGTGCGTCGTTGTCAGTTGATGGTAAACATTTTAAAGATGACCATAGGAGCGATTAGTTTTTCATAGACATTCTTCCTCTATACTGTGCATTTGATTCGTGTACCATCAGCATGAAGGAGGAGTGCAGACGGGTGAAGACGTCTGTCAAGGGGAGCGAGATCCAGGAGAAAGAATTTACAGGGACGACAGGCACCTCAAACCCATGAAATGGCCTGATTTAGTGTGTTTGGTGTCGTAAACAGCCGAGTCACACACTGAGATGGGGCTTTTGTTGCGGCTGGTGGGCGGGGCCCAGGGGGAGAGTCTGCAGCTCTGCATCTCTACATATAAGGCTTATCTTAACTCTTATCTTCTCCCCTCTCTGATGTCGACAGTGCTTTTCTCTCCCAGAGCAGTGTGAGTGCAACGGTGGATTTATAGAGACGTGTCTGGGTCTTATAGCTTTTGACCTTTTTATTGTGACAAGTGGCGGTGACAGTATTCCCCCCCCCCAAACAGAGCTGAGCAACAACAAAAAAAACAGGCCATTAGTGCCACGGCTCAGTGACCGAGCCTAACGTCGACTCTCCCACTGGCAGGATAAAGAGTCACTGAAATGGTCGAACGGAGGAGGAGACATTTTCCAGATGAGGTGAAATAAATCCGTCTTATCCAGCACCCCCTCCTTCACGCTAAGTCTAAATCCCCGCCATAATTCCAATGTCAAAGAGAGGGAGCATGACACCATGGCAGGGGAAAGGATAGACGATGACACCGGGGCTTCCTGACGAGCCAACCCACACATTATGGAGGAACCATCTCATGAAGACATGTCCTCTGGAGGACACGGGCAGCTCTTCTGAACTATAGACCTGAGCTGTGGGTGAGAAGTGAAGCTGTTGAGATTGAGTTTGCACAGAGCTCAGATATGAAGAGGGCAGATGGGAGAATATACCACAAAGAGGAAGGAGGATAAAGTTTGAATTTCTCTAAATGTTTGTATTCAGTATGCTAGAGGCATAAAGCTTGATGTTTGAATTAACACTGAATAGATGCTTTTACTCTAGTGGTAATGGTTTTCAATGCTGTATGCAAATCGTTCTACTATAGTGTCCAACTAAAGGCAAGGCAGGACAAGTTTATTTAAAAAGCACCTTTCATACACAGAGGTAGAGTCAAGGTGCAGTGCAGAGACGTTAGAAAATAAAAATGAAAGAAACCCCAGTTTTATACACTTGTCAAGCAAAATAACATATTTAAAAGAGTAGAATAAGAGATGAAAAGATTAAAAGAGGTTAAATAAATTAAAAAGGATAGATCTGTGTGAAAATGAAAAAATAAGTTGAAAGGGAAAAACATTAAATCAATGGAACAGTGTAGAATATTAAATAGAAATGGAATAATAATTCAACGACGGCATGACCTTGTAAAATAGCTTACTTAAGGCACTTCAATAAAAAACGTGTTCAACCTGGTTTTAAAAATTGCAATGGATGGATCATTCCTGAGATCACCCGGCAGTTGGTTCCAGTGCTGTGCTGCGTGCTGACTAACGGCTGCTTCTCACCACTAGAAGACCCCTCCTCAGTGATCATGTCTGTTCGGTATTTGAGCTCCATCCCGAGATTTATAATTGAGCTGTGAAACTTCTGTGGCTTTCTGGCAGCCAGTGTAGAAATGTAAAAACACTAGACGTGGGCAGTCTTTTTAGATTTGGTTAAAACCCTAGAGCTGAATTTTGAACGAGTTGTAAGTGCCTGTTTGTCTTTTTAGGAAGTCCTGTTAACAGTCCATTGCAGAAGTCGGTTTCACTGGAGATAAAAGGATCCATCTGTTTTTCCAAGTCTTGTTTTTTGGTCATGAGGTCCCAGCTGATAAATGTAAAAAACAGCTCTATGTGGCTGGATGAAACCCACAGTTTTACAAAACTTTTACCATCTGATTCCGAGCAATCAAATTCCATAGTTGACCCTTTTGAGGGTATTTCATCCACAAATCCCTTACAGTTAAATTATTATTATCACAAGAAATTATATTTCATTATTGGCCTTATTAGGGCAGTTCATCCACAGGTATAGACTACCTCATAGTTGTATGATTATTATCACAGGCATCCGTGTCTTTCCCACTCCCACAAACTTATCACACATACACCTACACACACACACACACACACACACACACACACACACACACACACACACACACTTTTTGGATGTGATTTAGATTTAAATGCCAGGAATAAAGGAATCAATAAATCAGTAAAACCAGTGTGCAATGTTTCCCCTTTATGAATATTCCTATCTTCTTACACACAAACTCACACAAACAATAAATAAATAAATGTAATTACGTAAAGAAGGAACCATGGTTTCTGTTCTAAAGGTTTCTAATGGTATATCTTCTCAACATTTTGAAAAAAGAAGAATCATTAGTGAAAATGAAACTTTATAATAACAGGTTCTTGAAATCCATATTTCAATGTTGTCCCAGATTTATGGATTTGTGTTAAGTTTTGTGGTGCGAAAAAATATATTTATATATTGTTTCACAAGTTATTATCCTCTTCATGCTATGAAGTTGTTCACACAAGATATTATCTTGTGGGAGTGAGCATGATATCACCACGCTGCTGTAGCAGGAAGATGGACAGTTTCCTTGTTATTGTAATGTATGCATATGAGTCATATAAGCACACAGGTTTTGTTTGCACCAAAATGAAAACACATGTTTCGGACACCGGGGCCTATAAATAACTTATTTGTGAACACAATGCATTTCTTTACACTTTGCGTGGAGCTGTAACTGTTTCAATAAAGTTCCCCCCATCCGGTAATCTAAATATTCAATGGGATCTTTGTGTGTGGGTAAATGGCGACCGAAGTGAAAATGGAAATGCAAGTGGTGCCCTGCGATGCATTATTCATTCTGTCTCATTTTCCTAACTTTATGCAAATTGATGAGAAATAATTCATACACATTACAACAGAGTGGGGCAGTGCTGTGTTTCTGACATCCTGCCACCCTGCACTTACATTGTACTACACCCCCACCCCCTTTTTTTTTGTCTTCTCTTTTTTTCCCAGACAGCACGAGCTCCGATAAAGTTTTAAAGACAGGGTATTCAGCAATTAAAACAGAGCTCCAGCTGCTTTTGTGTATTAAGTGAGATGCAGAGCTTCATGTGGCAGTTTGGCTGAGTTTGCCAGGTTTTTAGAAGCTAATGTTGAGGCTGAAGATACTTTATATTCTGAGTTTACACATATACCTCCAGTGACTTCCCCTCTGCCAAGTACCACTGTTCTAATGTGGGCTGCCAGATACCATCTCTAAGAGCAGATGCTGGTTCTGGTCTCTGTACATACACGCAGGTTTAGAAAAAAGCTGGCGAAGCTCGGTTTGTATTGTGTTTGTGAGCAGAGAGATTATGTACGCAACTGTAACCTTTGGTTCATGTACAGAAAACAATAACCTGACCGGAGCTCTGACAGGTCCCGCTCACTGAAGCTAAATTACCCATGGTCCTCTGCTTCCTGAACCAGAACTAATGTCACAGACCAAAATATAATTCTTGACATTTTAAAAGTTTCCATGGATATCAGAGATAACCGCTGGTTTTGAATGGCCTCCAAGTCTTTTTGAACCGATCTACAGTTCAGCTTTACTCTTGAACTTTCTTGGCCTGACTCCTCTGACGATGTCTCACTTCTCACATGGAGATTGTACCTGATCACCACAATTAAGCTGTTTTTAGACATGAACTCCAGAGGATGTCTGCAGAATTTGGTCTGGACTTTCTCTGGAGTTGGCCTTTCACACATGGACAAAGCAAAAAGAGATTCTCCACTGCAGACATCACTTTTTTTTTTTTTTTACAGCACATGGATACTGGCCTTGGCCTTTATCACCAAAAGCTCGATTGACCTGAGATTTAGTTTTTTCAGTTTTGCATCTGTCCCATGTTAGAAACGACATCAACACGCTCACTCATGAATCCTGTGGACTTCATACTAAAGGGGGCTGTCCGGAGAAAGTCTGGAGAAAGTCTCGAGACTCTCACTGGGACAGTTGCATTCACACATTCAGCCCCTCTGGAGAATGTCTGGAGGTTCTCCAGAGTTCAGTATGTGTCTGAAAGCAGCTTTAAGTAGAACAGACGTTCAAGGTGAGGAGTGGGAATTAAAGAGGCATCATTATTCTTACTACAACTACACTAACGTGCAGCCTGTACAACTCCATTCTTAACATAGAGACAGATTGATATGACTCTACTGATCATACACTACAATATAAAGCTAATATTATTTCACAAAATGTTGACATATTCCTTAAGACTACATTTCTACATAATATAATTACTTCAGGCAACATTGCCCTCACGAATTCCTATGTGATGGCAATGTAGTTTAAAATAAAAATATATTTCCATTCAGCTTATTCTTTCCCCTTACAAATTACAGTTTTACATGTTTATTTTTACTTTGATTCATCGTGTAATTGTTTAATTGATTATTTCTGATCAATTCTGATGCATGAAACCAACATTTTGAAATCAAACTCCATAGCTGAGACATTCTCAGAAAAGTCTTTCTGCATCCTGACAGTTCAGTTTACGTTGAAGCAACAAGAGCAAAATCCAGCCCGTTTTTTATCGAGCGCCGAGCGGCGTCAAGTCAATGGCAATCACAAAACGACCGGATGACAGATTATTTGAATTTCAAAGTAAAAGCCCAAAATTGAGAACATATTAGAGCGAAAAGTGTGCACATTAAATAAAAGAATAAGATGTAAGTACTTAATAAATCTTTTTGATATTGCATTTGGTGGTATTTAATTGTCCAGTGTAGTTTATTTGGCTGTGGAGCTGCAGCCTGTTTGCAGCTGCATGTCCCCAGGCTGAAGAATGAATAAAACAAGCCTGTTTGAAGCATGGAACTTCAGCCGACAGTTTGTTCTCCCCATTCTCTCTCTTCATGTTTTCACTGATTTCCTGAAATATTTGGACACTTCAAACTAAGAAGCTGTGATATCTGAGTCTGCTATCGAACAGCTTTACATTCATAAACTGTATATCTTGAAACCAAACGCATACAAACAAAACAAAGAATACCGCTGATGCTGGCAATTCATTTGGCCATAATGCAAAATAGAGTTATGAGACAGATAACACTCCTACAATATTTTCATTTAGAAAAAAATTGTTTTGACCCATGTTTTTCAATGTGTCGTGTAAGTAAGGCAAACTGTGGGTGGTGTCGACCACCCTTCTGCAGGTGTGCCTGCAGAGAACTGTGTCAGCCAAACCAAACTGACCTCAATGTGGAAGCATCTAAAAAAACAACAACACAGAATTATTTATTACAGTTTTGAATGTAAATTCTAACTTAAGATGTGACATTACATGATGAACGTACACAACATAGGGTTAAAGTTGCTTGATTGCCCTTTTTGACTGAGCTGCCCCTCTGGAGAAAAAAACGTGTTTTAAAAATGTGCGTTAATATGAGCAGCCCAATTGTTGCTACAATTTGACCAAATTAAATCACGATATGAAATATGAAAACGAAATGATGCAAAGCGAAGCCCTTTGCCTCTTATAATGTGACACTGTCCAAACCGATGTTGACATTACGACTTGGAGTCTGAAATTGCTAAATGTATGTTTTAACATTTCTTAAGAAGAGTTTATTTTCGAAGTTTGAATATTGTGGTTTGAAATTGGATGAACGATAAGGTAAAATCTTATCACTGCTTCAAGTAGCTTCCAGGAAATATAGCCTATTTGCAACAATGTGTTGATTACGATAGTATGAGATGAGATAAGATAAGAGAAGAAAGGATAAGACTTTATTAGTCCTTAAGGGAATTATTGTGCCAGCTTTACTCCAAGATTACAGTATAACAATACATGACAGAGTACAGAGAATGGTCTGTATTTATATAGTATTGCTGACCACTCAAAGCGCTTTACAGTAAAGAGTTATTGACATTCACCTATTCATACAGCACTTTTTCTGTGAGGGGCCATTAGGGGTTAAGTATAGAGATTCAGTTAGAGGACAACCGCTCTGCCCCCTCAGCCACAGCTGCCCCCAAAAAGAATAAATCAATACAGCGTTAAGTCTGGGGGATACTGCTGATGGTATTTAATTGGTATTTAATTGTCCAGTATAGTTTATTTGGCTGTGGAGCTGCAGCATGTTTGCAGCTGCATGTTACCAGGCTGATGAATGAATAAAACGAGCCTGTTTGAATCATGTAACTTCAGCCGACAGTTTGTTCTCCCTGTTCTCTCTCTTCATGTTTTCCCTGATTTCCTGAAATATTTGGACACTTCAAACGAAGAAGCTGTGACATCTGAGCTGTGACATCTGATTAGCAACTGTATGGTTGCGATGGTTGCGATGCGCGCCTCGGACCTTTATTGTGACGGAGCAGGGGGGAAGTGGCGCGCGTGAGTCCCGGCTGGTTCGACGGCCGGCGGAGCGAGAGAGGGAGGCAGTGTCGAAGAACGGCGAGGAAAGGGAGGACGAGCCGGCGGCACCGAGGGTCACAGGGATGTACAGTAAACACAGGCAGAAAAATGGCCAAACGTCACCGGCGACATGTGCACGTCTGCTGCTCTTTCTTTCCGTCCTGCTGCTGAACGGAGCTCCGGGAAGAGCCGGCGGACCCACCGGGGACGAAGGTAAAAGAGACAGCGGGGCGAGCATTGTCCAACTTCTCCGAACATCTACTACCAGTTGCTGCTGGACACGCCGGAGCCCCCCCCCCCCGGCACGGGAGCGAGTTCCCAACTGTGGCACCGGTCGTGTTTTGTGTGTTGCGCGGAGACAGGCGCGCTCCGTTGTGATGCTGCTCAAACTTTTCTCACACTAGATCCCTGGTTTTATCAGGACGAACCAAATCCGATGTAGAATAATGGCAATTGAATGTCCCGCAGTGGCTTTTCTCGATCTAGCCCTTGTGTTTATTCTCCAGTGTCACCGAAAGCTTTGATTCACAACCTCTGTGTCTCACTGTGACACATCTGTACTTGTTATACTTCAGCATCTGCCGCCTGACATCGGAAGGAGGTTTGGAATGTGAGAGGGGGGGGAAATAAGGTGAAACGCTGATGAAAGTTGACTCCGCTGAGTTGTGCTTTTCTCGCCGAAATCCCCAGAGGATGTCCGTTTTTCGAAGAGCAGACAGTTATATGTTTCCCCGCGTGTTTTTGTTGAGCTGTGTGCAGAGCTGCGTGGAATTGTGACATTCATCAAACGGCTTTCGGGGGGGAACGAGCGTGTCCTCATCAAAGGCACGGGTGAAGCGGGCTGGCTTTTCTGACAACCACAATACAGTTATAATCGATTTCTTTCTTTCTTCAGTCTCCCATAACTAAAGATCGTCCGTTTATCGTGTACTTAGGCACGAGGACTAGCTCCATGTAGTATTCATGTTACAAATCCCCCCTCCCATCAAACCAAAAGAAAGAAAGAGCCCAGTTCTCTTTGTGCCTTGTCCATAAAAGGCAGAGTTCAGAGTGTAGTACGGGTACAGTAGAGCATCACAGATTTCAGCCAGTTATACCACAGAGGGTGTGTTTTTACAGACTTTTCATTTGTTGAACCCACCACAAGGCAAATTCCTCATTGGACTCATCTGTTCACTTTTGAGGGACCGTCTCAGCTTGGAGGTCCTGACGGGAAAGTCTGTATTTGAAACGAGCTTAAAAAAAAAACGTTTCATTGAATGTGTTCAGCACCTTCCCCCTGTCAGGCAGCCAGGAGCGGTGAGACAGTGGCTGGTATGAAGATGCATCAGTCTGTCCAGTCATGTGGGGCTGACTGAGCCTCCCCAGGGCAAAATGAGACTCAGACAATAACCCCCATTCAAAAAAACATGCTTCAACTTAATGCAGTTAACCGCTTCTCTCTCTCTCTCTCTCTCTGCGTTTGTGTGTGTGTGACTTGTGTACAAACCAATCACAAGGTCAAGTGTTTAGTGGATCATACTGTATTTAGTTCATACAACATAGCTTGGTTGAGTTTGTTGTGTTCAGTTCATTTTGGAGTCAGCACTTTGTCCACATTCTGCATGTTTACTGTGGAAAGCTCTTACCACTGCTCATCATGTTGTTAGTTTAAGAACTCAACTTGTGGCAGTGTAGAAAACCCTCTGTTTGTATATGATGTGAAATGACATGTTTTTTTAAAATGACTAACACAGTAGTCAGCATTTATGATGAAAGCAGTTCCTGTGGGCATGTTTGACAGTGTACCCTTTCTTGTCTCACTTAACTGGAAGGTCAGAGGTTACATTAATGCTGCAGAGCTGGTAGACATTCAGTAATGTCCTTGAGAACAACTGGGTACGTGTATACTGGCCCCTGAAACCAGTGAAGCGTCTTATACTTTTCATTAAATGTTTTTCTTTTTGATTAAGTCAAAAAGAAAAGAATTGACAGTTCTGATTATCAGTGAATATAACAATAAAGTGCATTGTATAGAACATATACAAAAACAAGAGATTAAGTGCTTAAAGGGATGACACAGTTAAGAAACACATTCAAACAAA
Organism: Hippoglossus stenolepis; assembly: GCF_022539355.2. Lineage (NCBI taxonomy): Eukaryota > Metazoa > Chordata > Actinopteri > Pleuronectiformes > Pleuronectidae > Hippoglossus > Hippoglossus stenolepis. The sequence continues at coordinate 15,437,019 of NC_061505.1, read as the reverse complement.
TCCCTCAAGGGAGTAAAGTTAAGAAGAACCACTACAGAAGCAAAATAATAAAAAATATTTATGAAATATTCAAAGGAGCTTATTCCAAAGCCTTTTGAAAGAAATCTGTTTTCAGAATCTATTTTAGAGACTACTAATCTTGCAGATAGATAGTTTGTGCTGAGGTTGCGGTGCCCCAACAGCAAAAGCTCTGTAACCCTTCAGTGTTACATCCTGACGTGGGTAGTACCAGCGAGATCCTGTCTGAGGACCTCAGAGTACGTGCAGGTTGATAAGGGGAAAGCAATTCAGCGACAGTCTGGGAAAAGGCCACAAAGTGCTTTAAAAGTCACAAATAGAATCTTTAAATGGATTCTGTGATAAACTAGTAGCCCATGTTGAGACATAAATAGGGGAGTAATATGATCTCTTCTCTTGGGTTTTGTTCTACTTGAAGTACATGCATAGTTCTCTGTAGTAACCAGTTAAGAGACCATTACAGAAATTTAACAATGAAGAAATGAATGTGCGATGGTTTCTGTGTCTCTTAAGCTCTGACATGAGGTTTGTTAGGAATGTTTCGTCATCTCTAAATGAAGGTTTGAGTCAAATAAGACAGAGATTTCTGAGAAAACACTTGAGTGTTCTTAGAAAAAAAAGCCCAAATTAGACTTTAAAATTTATTAGGGTCAATGATAAGGATCTCCCCGTTTTCTGGATTTTAACTGAATTTAGCAGACATTCTGTTTTTAATGTCACTTAGACACTTTAATCTTGGATAAGCTGGTCGTGTTTTAAGGCTTGACCGGGACATATATTTGAGTGTCATCAGCATAAAAATGGTCATGCTTAACAAATATCTCACCTATTGATAGATAGAGAACAAGAATTGGTCCCAAAATGTAGCCATGGGGCATGCCAAAATGTTCAAAGGAGGGGGGTGAAACATGGTCACCAATAGAAACAAAAAATATTAGGTTAGACCAGTAGGAGATCAATCCTTGTCCCAGTTAAACCCAATCAGTTTTGCATTCTACTGATGGGAATATTGTGCGGTCTCATTGCTGTGGTATTTTTCGAGACCGGACAGGAATTTTCCATATATGTGGTTATGTATCAGAGCCCCCACAAATTGTAAAGCCACTGACCTTTCAAGGAGTTTAGCTGTAAAGGGCAGCTAAGAAAAGTGGTACTTGCTCTTATTTAACGGGTCTGGACCAGGATTGGTTGTGTTCAAGCGGTTCTCAGATATTTTTGGTCACAGATGAGCAGAAGTTTTGAGAGATTTGTGTAAATTGAAATACAACTTAGACAAGGGGCATCAATAAATGAAAAAACAAATGTTATATTATATAATAATGAAACTTAAAGATTTCAAACATTTTTCAGGAGATGATCCACACTTGCATCTGACATCATTGATCAATAGTAGTAAAATGGACTTTGAGACTGTATCAAAACAGAAGAAAACATGAGTTTTTCATTTTTAACATGTTCATTGAAGGAGGTCAAAACATGATTTTTACCTTAATATTAGTGTCAATTATTTTTCTTGACCCCTAATACAACAGACCCATGTACCGTTATGATAGGGATATCAGAGAGTATTCATTCAAGGTTTGGAAACAGAGTAGGCATGTGATTCAGGTGGTAGAAATGCAGCTCAGGGTGCTAAGTGGGACGAGGTAAGAGGAACTACAGGGAGGGGGGGGGCTGATATCAGATCAGGAGTGTAAGTGTGGCATCAGGTGAATTTCAGATGAAATTTATGAGCGGCTGTATGAAGAGAGTAGGAACTGTTTGAGGCCAAAACACAGGCTCCCAGGGGCATTTGGATGGATTGCATGCTTTTCCATTGAGGGTTGCGTGCTGCCAGAAGAGATTAAACCTGTCAATGAAAACCATGTCATGTGTCTGGCATGTACACTGTAGCCACGTTTTGGAGGCGGTGGATCCCTCTGAACTGCTCACCTCCTTATCCCAGAGTTGGAATGGGGCCAGAGATAAAAACATGTTAACTGCTGCCTCGAGGAGGATTGAGAAGGTCGACTTTATCATGCCGAGGTAGTTCTGACTGTCGCGGTGCTGTGTTGCTTAAATCAACATCAACTCATATGTTGGCAGACGTGTGGATATTGATAAAGGAGAGTCTGGGGAACCGTTCAGCGGCATCCGGCACGTTAGCACCTGACATGCAGTGTGTGCCAGTGTTGTGTATGAATGGCTAAAAGAGCGCTGTTTAATGAACCTCATATTTTTTGGTGAATGGTGAACTGAACGGATCTCAAACATGAGACGTTGCATCTTTTCTGTTTTGGATCACTCGAATATCGTTGCCTTTCCTCTATTTTCTCGTACACCATTGACTAAATGATTGTAAAAAAATTATTGATTGATAATCCTTTTATAAACCTAATCGTAGCCGCTGCTCCTGTGAGTTGCTTAGACCCAGGGAAGGAAACAACATGACTTCTGGTGTTTAGAGTAACAATCCAATAACAATAACAATGAATCAACCGCAGAGAGCACTGGACCTCTATTTGATTTGGCTTATATTGTAGACGGGTCTTTATTTCAAATATAATGATGTGATTTCTTATGTTTTTGTAATAAGCCTCCCTGTTTTCTGATCTGCTCATGTTTTAATTTGCAGTAAATGCAGTTTCAGCCCATCCTGCATGTATTCGTCTTGATGTCAACATCATGTATATTTCTACTGCTCTAATTCCATCAGTATGATAACGTTTATTTTTTTATTTTTAGAGAAAATAAATCCACTACAACCAGGAAATGTGTTTAGCCTACAATGTAGACAGTTTTATACTATAGCAAACATCAGTCTTGCTCACTTGTTGAATGTCAAATAAATTAAAGTTTAAGCTAATGAGCAGTTCAATTGGGCTATTTATTTATTAATATATAAAACGCATCCGAAACTAGAAATTGGCAGCAGTTGTAACAGGAGAGTACTGTACCACTTTCCCTCTCGACTCCCCAACCAGACCCTCCTCCTCCTCCCTTATTGTTTTACCATATTGTTTCATTTTTCTGTGTCAGCGTTCCCTTCTGCAGCGTGGCGTCAACCAGTAGAGCGCTGGTTAACTGGCCGCAGAGCATCATGTTCTAAATAGAACAGTGATAATTGGCTGTTCCTCCTCTCCAGCTGCCTTTTCAAAAAATATGCTCCAATAGCACAATACAGATGTCAGCAAAGCATTTGTGCCATTAACACTGGGGAATAATTTGCAGAAGTCAGCAGAACCATAGTCATTAACCATCCCATCAGCCATCTGCCACGACGGTTCATTGCTCAACATTGTCTCTGATCGTCTGAAGACCAGAGAATAGACTGTGTGCCCCTGACAATAATGCGTTGTTTTAAAAATAAGCACATTACAAGCAAACAAAACAATGTTGAATGCTTTCCAGCGCTGCAACCGACGATTGTTTCCTGTATAATTTAATCTGCGTATCATGTTCTTGAATAATTGCTTGGTCTAATCTGTCAGAAAGTGGTCACAATTTTATAAAACATTTTCAAATGTGTTTTTTGTTCAAACAGCGTAACAAAAATATTCGATTTACTGTCAGATATGATAAAGAAATGTGGTGGCGAAATGACTCAAACAATTCATCTAGTATCAAAATAATTGGCCTTTAATTTGTTGATCAACTAATTGAATAATTGGTACAAAAGCAAGTGTGCAGTAACTTGTCATGAATAAATTAGCAAACAACTGGCAAAATTAGTATTCAATGCTGCATTCATTGTTTTTTGGCCCGATAATTGATGTATAATCACTGTATAAAGTTGTTATGGCTAACATGTTTGCAAATAGTTGCCTATTACATATCCAGCAGACACAGAGCATTAGCATTTATTCGATGTTATCTCTATTAGCTCAGTTTTTCTTCTCCACCACCTCCTCAGATAAATATGTTCGGCTGCTAAATGCTCCATTATGTTCAGCATTACATCATTTCACATTACAAATAGTAATTTCAATTGTTCATGTGTAAATATTGATTAGTGCTGCTTTAAACCAGGGACTAGCAAATATATTAATAACGAATGGCCGGGCAGTTGATGCCAACATTCATCCTTTTACACATTTGATACTCGAGAGCTACAGACACAATTCTGACTGCACCAAAACAGTATTTGTGTTCAATGATCAGTGAGAGTAATACATTACAATGAAATTATTTTTATATTTGAAATCCAGCTATTTGAATTGTTCTCAGAAAATCAAACTGCAAGACCAATGTCACAGAAAATTCTTACTAAAATAACACATCTTAGTACGCACCATGTTATTTTGTACAAACATATAATGCTAATAAACATATAAAGATAAAGTATTCGTAACATATAGAAATGTACTGTAAACACAAGGAAGCTTTTAAAGAGGCTTCATCTCAATGGCTGTAATGGGAAAAGAAAGGAGCCCATTTTCAATCAATACATAAGTGCTATAATGTTATTTAAATATCATTCCTCTTATGGCAGGGATCTTTCTGCATGGCCCCCTGAGCACAGCCTTTTTATAATCAGCAGAAGATATGATAGTTCAGGGTTTTTTCAACATGAAAACATTTTTATTTGCATTATCATATTTCACTTGACCAAGGAAGCTCACACCCCTTATAGATATTAAGATCTTTAAGTATTTCGCATAACAGCTGATAATTGTAGCTCTAAGTAAAAGAGAAGTAAAATAATGGTTACCATGGACATAAATAATGATGCTATTCATTATAGAGGAACCACCAACTGATATGAGAATTAATTAAGTTATCTTATTAAAATAGAAGGCTATATTTTTCTCAGTGTATGGTGGAGACCAAACCAGGGGTGAAAATATTTAAATATTGGACTTGATTCATTGACTGATCTCTGTATCTGGTGGATCTGTCAACCAGCGGTTGTTGCTCAGGAGATAGAGAGGGTCATCCACTAACCAGAAGGTAAAATACTCAACCCCAAATTGCCCCTGATGACTGTCCTGGCAGTGTATAAATGGTATGGAGTAGAAAAAGCCCTGTGTATAGAAGTGCTGTATGAATTTGTGCCTCGGTAAATGTGACCTGTACTGTAAAGCGCTTTGACTGGTCGATAAGAATGGAAAAGTGCTATATACAGTCTATTAATAATTTGCTCTGTTGCCCCCAAGTGGCCAAAAATTCCAACAATGCAACAATAATCAATAAAAAAAAACTGTCCATCTATGTGTAACCTGAAAGTGACACTGGTGTCAAGGTCAGAATGTGTATCTGTCAGACTCCAGCATTGATTCATATTCATGTTGTCATGCTATTAAGTTGGTAAACCTTTCTGCAAATGAAAAGGTGAGGTGGTAATCATATTGTTGACAATGTCTGCACAAAGACAAAGTCATAATTGAATACAAATTGAGTCCAAACTTTCCGAAGGAGCGCCAGACCAGCAGATCTACGAGATCCAACTCTTGTAATTCGATACATGGACTCAAGGACTCTTGCAAATCACAATTCCGATTCGTTCCTCTCTCAAAGGCTTTGGCTAATGAATTTTAAAATCGGGAACTTTTTATCAAGCACGTCTGGGACTCTGAGCCCATACAAACTTCCTATTCTTCCACTTCTTTGTGCGTGTTGTGTTTTGGTCAGGCACCTGCTGACTACTCATGCCTCGCTCACGAATACAAGTGACCTGTCGTTTTGAAAGGTTTTACAGCATGGTTTCTCGCCGCAAGGTAAATGCAATACATCTCAGTGGGCAGCATGTTTTACACCGGCAGAACTGACCAGAGTTTTAATTCACTTTGAGTGTTTACTTTGGCCCAGTTAGATAAATCCGGGGGTGCGGTTTTCACGGTAGACATATTTCATTCGAGTTTAGTTTGATCAGTCACAGATGCACCTGATGTATCTCCGGGGTGAGGAGTTATTGTGGCCATTGTGCGTTGTAAAAACATGTTATTTCTAATCATTTTGGAGCATTATTACTAGAATATTTATAAAAACACAACACAGTAACAAAGACAAGAAGTCAAGTGAAATGCTCACTGATGAAGTGAGAGCGATGTCCTGAAGTCTGTCACGTTTCTGAGTGATCACACTGTGTGCACTGTACAGAATAACATTGGTCAAATAAGGCTTACAGGAGTGGATTCGAACAATATTGCAAAATTATCAGCCTCCCACAATCTGGCTGCTATACAAAGTTTCTGTTTGGTTGATCGTCTGTAGACAGCTCTGAGTCCCAGTGGCCACTAATCAGCTGACTGAGTTACTTTGGAGAGTCTCGTTCCTCTCGAATCATTATTTCCTCTGACAGTTAACAGTTATTTTTCTCACTTCAGTCTTTCACAGCTCATCATGTGTGTCAGCTGTAATTCTTGTCTGTTTGACATATTCTTCCCTGGTTCATCACTGCGTTTCAAACTGGACCAACCAAGCACTTATAAGGATGATTAACTCCGAGGGACTCACTATAGACAGACCGGAAACAACTTGCTAACTTAGCAACATGACATGGCTACAGCCTTCCATTATCTATACCAATTATCCTTTTAAGGGTCATGGGGTCAGGGACTGGAGCCAATCCCAGCTGATATTGGGCAAAAGGCGGGGGGGGGGGCACCCTGGTCGTCATACAGACTCACTCCTCCAGTCAATTTAGAGTCTCCAATCAACCTAACCCAATCTGCATGTCTTTGAACTGTGGGAGGAAGTCAGAGTATGTAAACTCCACATAGAAAAGCCCCGTCAGGATTCTAACCAAGAACCTTTTTTGCACCACCAATGCCGAAGGGTTACAAACAGTGCATAATGCATCATTCTGTGTGAATACACTTACTGTATTCATAAAGAATCTGTTGCAATAATTGAACACCACATTTTTTAGTCCTGGAATATGAAAGAACCTTTATAAACCCCAACTTTCGGATATCTTGGAATATAAAAATATATTGTCAGTTAGGGTGAATTGGGGTATTCTGGGACGTAATGTAATGTGGGACACCTAAGCTTCAGTCGGTTTATTTCCTGTTCTAACCAAATCTATTCAACAGGTCTTTTACTATAGGTTAGCATGGGTATCATGTGACTGAAATTGCATGACTTCATGGGGGTTGATGTCATGGAAAGGGGTGGGGTAAGTGTCAATCAGAAGCTCCCACTTTGGAATTACATGACATAGGAAGATTAATGTTGAAAAAATATGACTTTTGCATGTTAATATGAATCAATGAAATGTCTATTAACAATATACATTTTCTTATTCTTATGCTTAAGCTTGACATGCATAAGTGACCCGTCCCAGATTATCAAATTATTATTTTTTACACAATAGAACACTGAAAGCTGTGCCATGTCTCCTCTGAGTGTGATATCTCCATTCTTTCTTCTGATGTGGTTAGAAAACATCTTGAGGATTACAGAAGGGTGGAGAACAAAGCGACCGGAGAGGATTATGGGACAAGAATCTGCTGACATTGCTCAACCCTATATTTCAGGTCCTAATAACCTCTGATTAGTGTTGATGTTTATTTTTAAAGTGTAAAGTGAGTGCAGGTCAGTAGGGGAGTGAGGAGGGAGAACATGTGAACATAATACAGCATGGTACATGGTACCCGGGCCTCCGCTACAAAATGAACGTAGCATTGTAAATGCAGGCTTGGGAACATTTTTAACCGAATTAACAGACATGAGCAAGATTAAGTCAGATAGAGGTTATAAATGTTGATTTTGATTCATTTTCGCCTAATTGCCCAGCCCTATCATGACCTGTTGTTTCTAACACCTTTGCCTGATGTCATCCATAGTTACCAGTTGGTTTTATGTGTAGGTTTGCACATCTGTATGATTCTGTACCCTTAAACATATGTGTTAACCTCAGTAATGTTGCTTCCTGTAATCATCATGCTCTGCACTCTTCCCAACAACTTGTCAATCTCAGACATGACATCAAAGGGTAAAAAAAAAACGACCTACAAGCTTCTAATGCATCTTTGCTGTGCAAGGATTCACATAAACTGTGCGCTCAGCAGTTTTCTCTACAATATCTGCCTGCAACATGGCCCATTTACCAGGCACAGAGCGCAGCCTGCCCCGGGCCTGCGCCCCACATGCCTTTTGCAATGCAAAACCTGTTCTTGGAGCCCAGAGGAATCTGTATGGGATGACTTTAGAGTTCTTGAAAGTGTGGGCTGTTATTTCCAGTGTGTGTGTGTGTGTGTGTGAGGGGGCAAGCACTGGCTGTGCAGTCTGCAGAACTGTCGTGGCTCGACCGCTGAACAGGCAAACTATCATTAGCGACTCGATCCCTGACAGTGCCCAGCGCACCTTTTCACACTGCCTCATTTTTCAGCCGCAAAACACCGGGGCCCGGTGTGACAGAGAGGGTGCACCCTTGAAGAATATTTTGTTTGAAATCTAACTAGATTGCGTGGTGTTTATTTTTTCGACACCCACAGAAATACTGTGCCTGGTCCTCTCTGGTCTGCTGCGTGGGCTTCTTCCAGTCATTATTCATTCTCGAGTGTTGTGCTGAGCGTTACAGGTCTGCGGTGTGTAGGTGAGGGGCTGCCAGGGAGCACGGTGTTGCTGAGAGCTTCCTGTTCCAGTCTAATGCTATCGGTCCCGGTGTAATGTAGTTCCACAACAACATGTGACAATGGTAACCCCTTTTACACTGAACAGAGATAAAAGCCTCTCTTGCACAACAGATTAGTGATGCGCCTCTCCTCCGTCAGAGACTTTACATGATGTAAAGCAGAGAATCAGAAAAGTTCGGTTTTATGCCTCCATCCAGTAAACCTTACTCTAAATGCCTTTTTAATATTATTGTCTGATATGTTCAAGAACAATTCTGTTTCGAGTTTGTAGATTGTGTTTACTGTCCCTTTTACTATTAATTGAGACTGTGATTTATTGCAGTGACAGTTCTTTATTTTTTCAGACAGTGAGTAAATGTGTCATCCAGACCGAAATTATATTTTGAAAAAATCTGTGATGACCACCACCCATGCATCCATACATTGTCTAAGTTTACAAATTCGGCTGTTTTTACCCAGTCTCAGTTTAGACATGTGTCCGATGACACTGTATCTGTGTGTGTGAGCTACGCAATTCTTTTATAGTGATCGACTGCCTATATTGATGAATTTAGTCCCGGACAAACGTGATCACTATAAGCAGTTGTCGCCTCACAATTAACCCTTAAGGTAAAAGTTCTGGTCTATCTGTCTCTTGTAGAAACTCCGAACTCATAGAGGTGTAGTAACATTCACAACTCTTGTTTCGAGTTGCGGTTTGAAAAAAAAGGATCAGTCCCTGGATTTAGATGCATTTCTGAATATTAGAAGGTGGTGTGTTCAATTGAAAACCGAGCGTGAAGTTGCCCTTTAAATGCCAGACTAGGCCATTACCCTCTACCCTGGCTAAATGATATGCTCTTTATCACAACACGTACTGGAGATGATGTGACAATGAAGTTTCTAAGACAGGCTGTCTGTGTGTCTGTGTGTCTGTGTTTCTGTCTGTCTGTCTGTCTGTGATAACTCGGACAGTTTTAATCCAATTTGGATTAAACTTGGCAGGTGGGTTCAGGTTATTTGTCTGTCAACACTCAAGGACACAGCATTGGATCAAAGTTTTCGCCCAATGCTAATGCATGGGGAATACATTAAAAGCACAAATACATATACATACATATATTTTATACAGTTACACATTGTGTTAAGAAACCACACGTATACCCACAGAATAGATATTTTATACTCATCAGGACTTACCATTTCCTTTTACAGTGGCATTATCAATGTGTTATTATTTGGCTGGCCTGCATCCCTCTTGTAATTGTCATGTGATAATTATTTCATACCTTGTCAATCAACAAGATTCATCTGTGCTCTAAAGTTAAAACGTTTACTGTTACTTAAACAATCCAAAAAACAAAGCTTTTAACAATCAAGCAAAATTGAATATTTCCGACCTGAAAAATTCACCGGTTTACACAGTGCATCTACAGTATGTGCAGCACTTTCTGTATCAGTATCTTATGCAAGGACACTAGCAAGTGGAATGGGGGAGAAAGGGATCCAACCGCAGACCTTTTTGTCAGTGGACGACCCGCTCTACCTCCTGAGCTCAGTGTTTTTTACTGTTCTTGCTGCAGAAGGAAGCCCATCCTGTAAAACAATACAAATCTAATCGGAACTAAACAAGATATCAAAATATTACTTTTGTGTTTTGAGAAAAAAAGCCCAAAACATTATTATCTCAGATATTATGGACAAGCTGCTGCTGGACCTGTGAACTCCACACGAGGGCCCTTTGTTTGATTGGTTTCCTGATCCACGCAGCCTGTTGCAGATGCTCCTACTTGTTTTCTTATTTTTTCCCCAAAGTTGTCCTTTCTTCTTTTGTCATATGCTTTAAAATATTTCAGAAGTAATTTATTTCAGCTGCAACCTCTAAACCTGCTAGTACTGACAAATTCTGGTTTGAGAGAAATTACTTTTTCAGCTACTGTTTTGTATTTATGTAGGAACTTGTTTACACCTAAAGCACCAACTGATCAGGTCGTCATGGTGACCAGGACAATGCACATCCCTGCAGAAATTAGGACTCATTATCACAGGCAAAGTGAGAACAGGGGACAATGAAATGGTTGAGCTATCTGTCTTAGTGAGGAACATGAGGAATTTTTGTAAGTGTAGTGTTTCACAGAGTTGGAGCTACAGGATGATACTCGGGATCCCAATGCTGCCGTCAGCACAGAGGCAGAGAAACATTTCTGCAGCCCAGACATTGGACTGTTAGCTGAAGGGCTACATCCATACCACATGTCCAGAGAGTCATCATAGGCCTTGGTCAGTTAACCTGGCAACGGTGTGTGACATCATCCACTGCACGGCCCGGTACCTTCTCCATGATCCCCCTCTGTCCACGTCCACTCAGTTTCTGTGATACCAGAGGACGTGCTGTGTGCTGATGTCACAGAGGCCCTGATACATTTGTATTTTTACTTTCTTCCTCCTAACTGTTGTGCAACATGACCAATTCCCCTTTGAGGAATTGACAACTGAGCCATCTCCATGACAACTGAGTGAGCGCCATCCCCCAATGTTTTGAAGCTTCAGAAAAAGCTTGTAAGTGGACCTTGATTTTAGATATTCTTTTTTTTTCTTTTACCAAGACACAAAAGTAATGTCAAGATTTTTTTTGTTTGGACTTGTCTGTGAGAAAGTCAGCCTTGCTTGTGCATGATGGGTATCTGAGTCAGAGGAAGCAGACATTTTCTGTAAACACGCTGGATGAGTAACATTTACCAGAACAGGAAGAATAATTGACATCACATACAGTTTAATCCAATGTTTTGTAGGGCTGATAAAAAATCTGTGTGTGTCTTCTAAGTCACTTAATTTACCAAGATATGTAAAGATGGATCCTTTAATTAAATAAAACCGAATTCCTAATCCCTGTTTCTTTGAAAATAAAGAAGAGCCTCAGCTCATATGCACATCAGACACAGAATCACCTCCGAGCGGAACACAATCCCTGAAGCTATAATGTTGTGGAAGTGATCCCTCCTTCTTGCAGACGAGAATGGTTTGATTACATCTCCTCCCTGAAGGAAGGGGCACACACACTTGCGATGGCACAGTATCAGCGAGCTGTGGCTCAGCTCAGAAGAATGCTGTTTGCAATTCTGTGTCATCACATGTGCGAGTCACTCTTCCACCCTGTCTCGAGCCAGATGATTATCAAGTGCTTATACACGGTGCGATCTGTGGATGTTCTTTCCCTGATTGGCCGAGCTTCACTCAAAAGGGCCAAAACCAACCAGTGTTTTCATTATTAGCCTGTGCACTGATGTGGCAAAGAGCACACTCTTACAGTGCCGGGCCGGTGCTAAGCTGATAAATGTGTGCCAGAATACTAACTACCTATTAGCTCCGTAGTTCTGAATCAGCACCTCCAATAGCTTGTGAAGATAAACAGGCTGTACATATTTTTTGTAAGTGTTCGATAGGGCTGCATCTATTGCTTACTTTTTTTAACGATTGATCTAACATTTATTTTTGCGATTAATCGATTAAATTAATGATACATTTTTATTATTCGATTAATATAATAATGAATTTATCAAAAATAAAAAAATTAAAATGGTGTCATTTTTATTTATTTATCTTGTCTTAAATATGAACAAATCTTACAAAAAACAAAGTATGCACTGCAAGGAATTACGCCTCAACAAAATCTAGCCCTGTCTGAACTGCTAATCTGCCTTTTACAGTCCCATATCTCTCCAAAATAAAATTAGTGCAAGGTTTGCATTTAAAAACAAAATGAAGAGCTTTTGAAAAAGGCATCCTAAAATAAGGTGCTTAATTTTAGAACAAAATTATAAAAGAGATGGTAACCAGTGAAGGGAGCGGAGGAGCGGAGTAGTGTGAGTGAATTGATAGTTCCTGTGTTGATAGGTTCAAATAGAAAAACCTAAAAAAATAATTTCCCTCCTCATCATAGAGTAAAAATATAACAGGAGAACAGCAATTTTTTTCCACAACACAATGAAACAACCTGAGTTAATAGGTGTTCAGAATGTCTGCAGCGTTGTATCACTTGCTGAGAAAGACGAGTAAAACCCACAGTCATTCATATGTAAATGTTACAGCTTTTCTGGAATTGCAGGAATAATTTTCGCCGTGTCATTGGATCTGGTGATTATTCTATCCTACACACACGCATTGTAAAGGCAGCTCTCATTGTACCTGGTGTGAGGGCAGGTTAACGGAGCCTTTGACTATCATCAGTGTAGCGATAGGGAGCTACTCTCCCCTTGGAAAGCCCTCACGCTGACAGATAGCATCAGTTCAGTCCTGTGGAAAAACTAAGAAAGATGAGAGAGGTGAAGAAAAAAAAACTAGGATGAGCTTAGGAATCCTTGAACTGAGTGAGAGAGAGAAAGAGTGAGGTTAGCAGATGAAGTCTTCGGGGATTTGGGATATAGGAAATATAGTGTAAGAGTAAGCTGTTTATAGGGGGATTGGGCTTTGCACTCAAACACTTAGATGGAGAGCTCTACTGCTTCTGTCACATGGACCCATGGGATTTTTAAAACCTTGTGTCCTTCGATTTGGGCCGAATAAGCGTTGCGGTTCTTTGTTGCTGCGTCCACACATTGTTATTGTTTAATGTCCTGTTCTCATGTCCATATTTCTTAATGAGATGCTGCCCTTTGATAATCAGCTGTGTAGCAGGGTAGTGAAGTCAATCGGATGTGTCTTTTGTTGTAAAACTGTGTGACCAGCGCATCCAGACTGGAGTTTTCTCAAGTTGACTCATTTACATATGAGCATGGGTTATAGATTGAATACAACCATTGTCCTGCTGATTGTTATGGGTGCATTCTCAAATTCAGTTCATGGGCAGTGATTTGTAGGCTGCAGGCGAACTGCTGCACAGTAGAAATACCAGCATATAGAATGTTCTTTCTTTTTTTTTTATTAAAAAAACAAACAAACAAAAACAATCGGCGTGAGGAAGAGTGGTTTTACTTTTAACATCTTAATGATACCCCCACCCGAAGTGGACCCCTGCGCACATAAAGCCCAGTAACACTTGGAGGCATAGATTTGTCAGGACATAACGCCAAGATGTAAGCAAAGCAACGTGCAGTGTGTAGTTCAATGCAGCGAGGAAAGATCAGACCTGTGCATTCCTATATATCTAAGAAGAAATGATGTGATTAAACTGTAGTGATCCTTTACTTTTCCAGGAAAATGTGGAATTCTGTGACTTTCTCCAACACTCTGTGCAGACAGTGTGAAAGATTTGTCATTTATCTGTGACATGATGTGCTAAATTGAACATGCATTATTAAAATCACGAAAAACCTGTGTGCAGTCCTCCTAATTAGCAGAACTCAGTAGTAGCCTTGAGCTATGGGAATGAAGGATAACCTAGAACCCAATATGACTTCTCTATATTCCCACTAATATCTGATATGTTTCTGTAAAGAAAACTCGAAGCAGATTCTACTTGGTGCATTGTTTTTCAAGTTGAACTCCAACTTGAGGCATTTTCACATAAACCATTTGAACATAAAACTAAACCCTCAACAATCAATATTGCATATCTGCCTTCCCAACTGTGCCATCCTTCTACAGCCCCTACCTACCTCCTTTTCTATTTCACCATCAATTTAGTTCCAAATCCATGTAATTTCCCTGCTGCGTGGTTTTAAATGTTTATGAAACTCTTCTTCAGTTCTCGGAAAGTGCCTTATAACCATTGAATATTTGTAGTTTGCTTTGGTTTTGCTTTTGGTTTGACACAAAAATTAACGACATACACTGCACTTTATCATGAAATGTTTAGGATGAAATCACAGATGGGGACAAAGTGCATTTTTACTGTGGGGCCCAGCAAAGTGAATGTGAGTGCGTTGCTCTTTGGAATATTTAAGCAGTCATTTTGCTTTTAAATGAGAATTGTGCTTCGGGAAAACAGCCATAACAGTACAGTAACATATTCTGGAGGCATTTACATGTCGATAGCGTAAGTGATGTATTCATAGAACTATTGATTTGTATGGTGTCCTTGATTGTAGACTTTCAAATTTGGGACAGATTTGGACACATATTCTAGAAGTTTCATCTCCGTGGTGCAGACTAACACAATGCTGTTTAAAGTATAGGGTATGAAAAGTTGTAGACTCATGCAACAGGCAATGCAAATAAATGGACCACCCTCTGTATTTTTATTTAATATTGTATCATTAGGCTGAATGATAATAAATAACAGGCACAGGGATTGAACCTTGGGGAACTCCACAGGTTATGTCTTTTTTTTTACGACTGCTTCATTGTCACCTGAGGTGTTATAGTTCTTGTCATGGAGATGAGAGAGAACCCTCCACAGGACTTTTTCTGCAATACCAACCCAATGTCGCAGTTTATCTTGTAGTAACTCATACAGCAGGACTACGAATGGGATTAGTCTCAGTCTCTGTCTCTCCTCATGATTATGGCTTTTCAATATTGTATCCTGCCTTATAGATAAGTATTCATGCACATTGGTGGTGAATAATTCAGGATGGTAATTTAAAAGCTGAAGTTTGAACAGTAATAACAGAATCCACTCTAGGTTTTATTCAGTTAGAGAACTCATTTAAATATTTATTTCAAGCATCAAGCATAAAGACACGTGTTGTTTCGCAGCAATGATATGGAAGACTTGGAAAGTTGTTAACTAGACAGGTCTGGAGAGTTAGATGACTTGTCCCTCTGACTGTCGTCATTCTACCAGCTCACTCTTCAGAAGACAGAGATCACAAAAAATGAGTTTCTACCAAGATCTTTCTTTTAATGAGGCTGTTGCATTAGAAGTACGAGTCCTTAATGTCTAGTGAAAAAGAAACTGCTACACTGGCATACACCACGTGTCACACTTTTTTTATGCTTTGTGTTCGTACTGCAGGAGTTGTGAATACATTTACGTTTCTCAGTGAGTGTACAATTTCAGTTTGGGGAAAAGTGACATCCGTCCTGTCTTTCTGTCTTACTTTCTCTCCCTGTTGCCGACCAACAAACTTTCACCCAGTTTCGCAAAAAAGTCCCCAAAGTGTGGACTCATTCACATTCAATCTGGCACTGGATGGCAGGGAAAGCGTATGCTGCTGTGCCATCTCATCTCTCTGGAGCTCCACACTGGGCATTAACCCCAGGGAAAAGAAGAAGGGATTCAGCTCTTGAGTGGGACTGGGCATGCATGATATGGAACAGTAAAGCAGCGGCTATGCAAACAGGCCAGATCTGTCATCACTGGCAGTGCCGGCAGTGGCAAAAGGCCAAACAGAGGTGGCTTTTGAATGTGACAACATAAAGCAGCTGATTCCCCCCCCCCCAATTTATCTCCTCCCCTTTTTGTCTCCCTAGAGAGCTATCTCCACGCCCTTTACAAAGTGAATCCATACAGTAATTTCTCAAGAAGATAAAGTATTTGCTGTGTCTTATTCCTCCTTTCTATGCACATGCCTCACCCCCGCTCTCCCTCTTCCTGTCGCCTAGCCGCTGGGGTAGCTGTCAGATATAGATCATGCCCCTCATTGTAAGTGCCGGGGGTGAGTTTGAATCCTCCGGCTTTCTCCCTTGATGTTGGCTTTGAGTTCCTCAGGGTCCCCAGGGGTAAAGAGAGTAAATTTAAAAAACATTAATAAGCCGAACGTTTGAGGTGTATGTGATGGGGAAGGACAGGGTGTAAGTCCTTGAATATCTAATCAAAAAGCGAATGTAAAACAAGGACAGATTGTTTGGGCAGTGTGTGTTTTTTGAAAGTAAAAGAAGCCTGAATACACCACACACATCCTGTACAGCTAGTCTGGTTCTATGGATGGCAATGTGGATTGGTCTGTTGGTCCATTGCGAAATACTTCATTAACTATTGGATGGATTGGCCTTAAATGTTTTGCAGACATTCATGGTCCTCGGAGGATTGGCTCCTGCTAAGTGCTGGCTGTCTGCTGAATGGTTAAACCTTTCCAGCTGACTATAGTGCCACTGTGTTCAGACATGCCACTGTCCTGTAACCACATCACAGCTCACATAATTAGTAGCAGCAGCAGCAGCCCCCCCGGCCCAGTCCCCAGCAGGCTCGTATTCTTACCAGGCCTTACAGTTCCCAGTTTTATTCCTGTGTCCCAGTGTTAACTGCTCATTTATCTCTTGTTGTAAAATATTTATATCCTAACATTTTACCAGAGGTGGGAAGTAACAAAGTACAAATATTTTGTTACTGTACTTGAGTAGATCTTTCAGGTATCTGTACCTTACTAGAGTATAATTTCTTCTGACAAATTTTTACTTTTACCGCCTACATTTTACCACAAATATCTGTACATTCAAATCCTTGCATTTTAAAAACAGGCTTGTTCCTTTGGTTTTAATGCATATGAGGGGAATTTTCCCATAATTTTTTTTCATTTTGCATCATCGAGCTCCCCCTTTCCAACATCAAGAAAGATTTCAATCTAAATAGAACAGAAAAGAGGATTCTTTGTTCTGTATCTACCAGTGCATATGAGCACAACATACGTAACAAGGACTTAACAAGACGAAGCAGACAAGAGGGAGAATCAAGCGCAGAGAAGAGGTGAAGTGCACATCTGTGACAATTTTATTTGAAGTAAGAGTGGTTCAAGTTAAATGGTCTTCGAGCGATATTAATGTGACATGAGTCTCAGTTTGCTTTGCACAGATACAGCCGGAAGATAACTCTTTTACTTTTATAATTTGAATACATTCCAGAACCTGTGCTTTTATACTTTTGCTTGAGGAAAGATGTTGAATCAGTACTTAACACAAGTATCTGTACTTCTACTTGAGTTAAGAATGTGTGTACTTTTACCACTCCTGCATGTTTACAGCACAGCAGAGTATTTTCTTCTTCCTGTAAAACATGTTCGACTGCACATAGGGGCGTTTGCTCATTTTGTGTCCAGTGATGATGCTCTCAGGAACTTTTCACTTCCTCCCCGTGACTATAAATTCTGCCAGTTAGGGACCTACTCTGTCCCATTCATCAGATAAATTCACAGGTGTAGGTGAAGGTGGTGGTGAGAAGTCCTTGACCGCAGAGAGCAGGCGTCATTATTGCGCTGCTAGTAACTGTCCACTCTGCCGTGGAGGGTGTGACACATATTTAACACTAATCTGCAACCATAGACAGCAATCGACATCCACAACAGTTCCCTCCATTTCTCCGTGCTTTTAAACGACACATATGCAGAATAAAACAGCTCTGACATCTATTTTACTGGGTCTTTAACCCCTATACACTGGGGCTTAATGGAATTGGAAAATCGTATTCCATAGAATCCTACTTAAAAGCATTGGATGGAGTTTCCAGGGTGATAAGGAAGATATATATCGCTGCTGTTTATTTAAAATTGTACTTCTCAAGGCTGTGAGCGCCACATTCACCATTATATCGGAGCTTAGGCAGAAATCTCACGGACAGATATATATATATGTCTGCATGGTTACATCCCAGCTGAAGTAAGTGAGGAAAAATGTCTGTGTAATTTGGCGAAACAACACTTCACTGCCAAGCGGATGTGTCCGTCGACTCCCAGTGTGAGAGACAAGTTTAAGAGGGGCTGTCAGAGCGGAGCAGTCCAGGCTGCAGCAGCTGCTCTGTCAGCCCATTTCATGCTTCCTAAAAACTAGACGTTACAGGCAACAGTCGGCGCTGTCCACGTCCACTCAGTCAGCACAAAGCAATAATGGGAAGTGTTTTCCTCAAGGAAGGATGTCTCTTTCCCAGGGAGGCCAGTCACCACAACCCAAATCTTTTATGCTATTCATGGTAATTTTGTTTACCTACTTTTTTAAAGTCAAGCGCTTGAGGGATTTGCCTTTCGGGGGAGCTGTGGCTGAGGAGGGAGAGTGGGTAGTCCTCTCACCAGAAGGGCAGGGGTTCGATTCCCAGGTTCAGTTTGCGTGCTGTGTATAAGTGTTGTGTGAATGTGATTTTTACTGAAAAGAACTTTGAGTGGTCTATACGACTAGAAACATGCTATATAAATACAGATCATTTACTATGCCATTGGTGTCATTACTTACAAAACACAGGTTACTTGTTTCTCACAATATTCACCATCAGCATGTGGCTGGAATTGAAAAGCATTGAGCTGATATATATCAAAATCTATACACCTTGGGCCATTTTATGTGTAGACGGCCTCCACCTCATTTTATGTTCTCAAAACATTTACTAATATTAATCTCCTGACTATCATAAAAAGTGCAGCGGATTTTGCAATTGGGTGTGTAAGCATCTGAATTGGGGATAATCACATAGACTCCATCTCCCTAGAATAAATGGCAGGTGAAATGCCAGCCAGAAAAATATAGCCTGAAAGAATGTGCTTTTTTTTCTCAGAGCATTTCACTTTGGTGGAGTTATTAGGAGTTTCACAACTTGCTCACGGCAAACCGACGTTCCTAATCGACTGTAGGTGGAAGAAAACATTGTTGTAACCCTTGTTGCAAATAAAAAGCTGAATACCACAATACAGTATCAGGGAAGATGGACTGTCTACAGCATTGAAAGAACATTTCTATGCTCTCCTGACCCTTCATTTTATGTATTTGCCGGTCTCCTCTCAGGTTCTACTGTAATTATCTATCTGCTGTTTTTTTGCTGCTGTGATGACCCACTTTAATTTCATCTAATTTACAGGGACTTGTGTACCTTGTGTCTACTTGAGCAGACAAAAGACAAAACACATTATCCCCAAGTGATTAATTATTTCAAGTCTTTTGGGTGTATTTATCGAAGTGGGGAGATTCACCTTGAAGACAAGCTGTTTTACATTGGTAAGAAAATAAAAACATTGTGTTTTTGATTTCCACTTTCACCAAAATGTAAATGCGTGGAATTAAAGTGGTTTACAGGAAGTAAGTAGATTATAATGAACAAAGACCAAGCTGTGTCCTGTCATCTTAACTTACCGGCTTCTATATTGTCATTTTATTTAGGATCCTCAATCTCAATGGATGTGCATTTTGGAGTAGCAGGGACAAATGATTTGTTGCAGAGAAAGAAAGATTTACTTCTTTTTTTTTTTAATAGTTCACTGTGCAAAGATGCAGAAAATACTAGTTTCTGCGGACTGTCTCTGCCTGGCCTCCTAGTATAGTGTTTGTAGAAATTCAGGAGAACTCAACATGTGTATAAAGCAGCGGATCCCCGCTTCTAACACGCGACAGACACAAAACTGAAAAAAGACAAAAAGAAAAACAAATGTTTCCAGTGAAAAAGCTGTTGCACATAGAAGACACAGACGAAGACGTCAAGAGAGTTTATGGTGATAAGAGCTGACGGGACGCTGTAAACATGATCATCTGATCTCTGCAGCAGAGCTAATACGGAGGATTTGTTGCTGTCGTGAACGCGTCTGTGCAGAAAACCTCCCTCTGTGTGGTGCATGTGTGAAAAGCAAACTCTAGGTTAACTCTGTAGCCAATTCTCTGGATATAGAGCACTCTCTCTCTCTCTCTCTCTGGAGGTGAGAAAAAGGGCAGAGTTTGAATTCTCTCTGAACCGCTCCATCCTCTTTCTTCATACAACTGCTTCTGACGCTTTTTATGCTGTCCGTACGTTTGTTCGACCATCCTATTCTACAAACGTTCACTCGGACTCAAAGATGAACTACTACGAGTTTGGTGGTCAATGGCCAAAGCTCAAGGTCACTGTGACCTCTCAAACCACATGTTTTGACTTGTGAATGTGATATCTCAAGACGGCTTTAAGGGAATCTCTTCAACCATGTTGAGCATCTTCAAGCAGTTTGTATCTGTCGTATGTCGGTGTTGCAAAATGCAATGAAAATGGGAAAGTTCATGTGCCTATTGGTTTCTCAACAGTAAATCTGCATTTTTACCCAGTTCTTATATTTGCCTTGCCTTGCCTGCCTTTTCTTCTTGATTGCTCTGTCACAAGATGGGGACAGAGAAGTTAGGCAATATCATAAGCTCATAATGGAAACTGCTTCAGGTCTCTTCTCAGTTTATTTTCCCGAATGAGTGTAAAATAGAGTGAAAAGAATAACACTTTCTCCTTAATGACTCCCTAAAGTCCAATGTGGATTACATCATGTAGTACAATGTATCAGAGCCCCTCGGTTTTGTCAGTGTTTTGACTTTAAGATGGGCTCAGTGCTCTGCTTTAAATGCGGATTGTAAATCCAGGGAAGTTGGAGGCTGAGCTTCACCTTCTAACCTTTTTTCCCATCATGAGATTTTCATGAACGACCAACTTGGAGAGGAGCTGAAAAAATTGCTGGTTAGAATATAACACATGAATTGATTTACTTTGGACCCAGGGTAGGCTGTTGTGGAAGACATGCTGAACTGCCTCTCTCAAACTTTGTCCAACCCATTATTCATCCGTCTCAAAGTGGATGCTGAGGTCAGAATTCTTCCAAACTTTGAAGCCGCTCAGTGCTCTGCAGCCTCCGCTTTGCACTCAGCCAGATGTCGAATTATCCAGCAGCATTAACAGAGCTATAATAGGAGACAAGTCGGCGAAGAGGGTGAAGAACATGACATGCGATTACATGAGAAGAAGCATTTAAATGATCACCAGAGAGCTCTATCTCTGTTTCTGACAGATCCCCTGAGGTTGGTGTTTAGAGCAGGGGGATAAGATGGTGCATCCAATGAGCTGCTGCTAAACCGAGTGTTGAGGTTTAGGATCTTGTTTAAAGGAGCAGCTGCCCTCATCCTTCCTCTTCCTCACCCTAATTACTGTTTCCTGCAGAGAGGACGTCCTAATGCCAGAGACTCCGGACCAGTGTGTCATCTAATGATTTAGGCAGTGAATGAATATTGAAAACAGATGATACTTTTTTTCAGGCACTGCCCAAAACACTCCCCTGATGCTATTTTAAAAAATGGAGCTCAATACCAAGTTAGAAGTGAAATGTTCTGAATTTTGGATTTGGATTTCCATGACCAGGTAACATGAACTGAGTCTGTCCACTACAGTTGAAAAGCAAAGTCGAGCCGCACCAAGTGTATCAAACCAGTACCGAGGCCTGTATCCGAACAAAGTCCCATTTTCTAGTCACACATCGACACTTCTTGTGTGCAAAACAAGTACTTTTACAAGTTCAAATTGAACCCTGCAGTAATGATCGATTTCCATGTAAACTCAAGTGGATTGAGTGGGCACCCTTGTTCTCCGAAGGATATGCAGAGGTGGGTTGCTTCGGGGAGGATGTCATTGTTTAGCAGAGTGTAGCTGGAGATAAGTAAGTTAGATGCTGATATTCCATTAGGTTGTTGTGCTGTGCTGCACTGTAAACCACTGCGATCAGAGCTCATAATGTCTGTGGACAACACAGCTTGGGGAGAAGTCTTGTTTATCATGATGACATGTCAGAAACCTGAGTTCACTCAAGCTGCAGTGAACACTTTTTTGTCTACAGCTCCTTAATATGAACATGTTTTTACAAACAATCAAGACTGGTGCCATACTTGACATATCACATCCCACCTGGTGCCTCCATTACCCACAATGCAACTTGATTATTAAATGTTTGGGTTGTGTATTGCTAGTGGAAGCTAATGTAGCCTCAAGCATCCCTCAGCAGAGATGTGGAGCAGGCTCCAGAGGTTTGGTAAACTCACCCTCAGATTTTCTTCCTTTCCAATCTTTTAGTCTTCAGAACCAACTGATGCTGACGCATATGATGCGATCACTTGAGGACATTTATCAGACATCACACAGCTCCCTCTGGAGACTCTCAAGGCTCTAAACCACGTTCTTCTCATGTGCACAAGGGTCCTCAACACCTGGAAACAGATTTTGATTTGGGGAACGAAAGATATTCACTGTACAGTGTTACAAAGTACATGTATTAGAATAGACTTATTAAATTCAAAAGAACTGCAAATATATCCCCAACTACTAAATATGAATGTTGTTAATTCCTTTGAAATTCTAAATTATAAAGAGTAGATTTGATTCAGCTCACTATATCTAATATTTTTCTGAAAAAGAGGGTAACCATGACCAGCACTCTTAAACAAGTTTCATGATACAAAATTAGATCAGGGAGTTTTTTTCTCTCCACAGTTGCTTGCTTGTCAGTTATTATATATATATATAACGAACACATACAAACATAAATCGTTTGATCGACTGTTAGTTCAAATGGTTTGAGCATTTGACTTGAAACTAGATGAATTTTAAAGGTGTAGAGCTTTAAAAAAATGGACCAATGTGGAACTAGAAACTGGAGCTGAACTGATGGATAGAGCCCAGTGCCTCTACTATTTACCCTTAAATATTGTACATGACCTGTATTTGGTGAGACTTAGAATGATGCTGCAGTTTGTTTTTGGCTGCCTGCGGAAAGAAAAAATCCTTGTCTAGATGCACAAGTATTTTTATTGATTGAGCAAAGAGTAGATGATGGCTCCTCTCTGTGGCTAAATCAACAACTTCTGTGGCTGCTTCACGATAGAACCCTTCCTGCTGTTTGCCAGTGGGATCAGATAATCGTGAAGCAGTAGTGGTCGAGTTTGAATGACAGTAGCAGTTGCTGTAGTAGTAGCAGTAGCAGTAGTAGTAACACAACAAAGGACTTCCCGCAGCTATGCACCATGAAAGAGCATCAGAGAGGCTTCTATCTATAGCAGTGGTTCTGCAACTGTGGAAGGGGGGCATAGAGCCACGGGAGGGGAGGTGTGGATGAATAGGGGAGAATATAGAGTAGAACTATTCTGAAAATGAAAGGGAGGGAAAATAAAGACCAGGGTTTTTTATCCTATCCTGCTGTTCCTTAATACACAAAAATTATACATGGGTCCTTTTCTTTGTGGTTGCTTCCCCTTTCATTGGTTCTACATCTTGTGCTTATGACAACAGATACAGGATCTGGAGTTACATGCCATCACCTGGCTGAGGCAAGAGAGAAATTAGTTAGGTTGATTTTTTATTTCCCATGATTTCCCCCCTCTAACTGGCTGTGTACTATGCGTGTGCACCACCCGGGTGCCAAGACTGGCCATTGAGCATACTGGGCTGCCATATTAGTTGGCTGGTGGACTGTCAAAAATCTGTCAAAGTCTGTACAGGCTCTGTCAGTTATTTTACGGACCCTCTGTATGTGCCTGTCATGGCGCACATGAAAGTGTGCTGTATGTGTGTTGCGAGTGTGGGCTTACTGCACCTGACCCTAATGGGTATATTGGGGGCAGTGGACCATTTTTGGCCTCTGATGGGGGCATGCTAGACATTTTCTTGACAACCTTTGTGATTCACTGTTCTAAAAAATGAACTGCAACTGACAGCATATTTAAAGAATGGCTGCATGACCACACATTGAGTCAGTCACCAGCTGGAGCACGCTGACCCGTGAAAACGCACCTTCTGATGTGGGGCTGCTCTGGAAACCTATGTGCAATAGCATGTCAGAGGGTGAAAGGAATGGATAAAACAGGATCTCAACCTCAGACAACCATAGATTTCAATAGCACTCTGCTCCTCTCATTATTTTTACCTGCACATTTGCTGAGATCCTCAGATGTTCGAAGAAATGCTTCCTCCCGTCTGCAGCACTTCCAGGCCAAATGCTGCTGCCATTTGATGGATTCCTGTCTGTGTCATCAGCTGTTGGTGGTTGGGCTTCGCTTGTGGGATAAAGCATTTGATCTCGCCCAACTTGAAGAAAATACACCGCAGGTTGCTGTTCTGATATCAAGCTCTATAACCACAGCAGATTCAAAGGCTACTTTCCCTGTGCAGAGCCTTTTGTTATAGTGTTACACAACTATGCAGATTGCGCACTACACAGAGCGCGTTGGGGAACGAGACAGATTAATGGATTACTGTACAAACAGGGAGAGTGTCTTTCAGGCACAGTGGATTCAAGGCTTTTAGAAGAATAGGTGACAGGAACATGACAGAGGCCTGTGGTGACTTGCTGGGTGCTTTCGTTCAAGCAGTGTGATGGACTTTCCCAGTGGGATCTTGGCTCAGTTGGATCTTAGCTAAAAGGGTAAATGGCCAAGAGAGCAGTCTCGCGCAGTCAGTGGTCTGGTTGTTGTTCTCAGATTTGGCGACATCGTCTATCAAGCTCCTTAAATATGTCCGATATAGACATATTCAACTGATACACTATTTCTGAGTCATAAACATGAAGGAGAATTTTGTGAGCACAATTCACATTAGGTGCAGCAATGTGCTGGTTGAACACAAATCCATCCACGTTTTTAGTAAAACTTAATTCCTACCAGCATTAGGTCTTGGAGATGGACCTGGGCCAATTAATCAATTATCAATTCAAGTCAATTTTATTTGTATAGCGCCAAATCATAATATACATAATCTCAGTTTACATAGAAAAGATTAAATAGTAGAGAGGAGTAGAGGGACCAGGAACAGTTGTGTAACCATCATGCTTCAACTCTTTCAGGCTGTTTGCTATAATGAGAATAATAAAAGTGATACATTTAGATGTAAAGATGTTATTAATGATAGCAGTACCAGTTAATATAATAATAATTATAATAACAGTAATGATGATAAATAATAGTAATAATAAATATAATAGTATAACTGCAGAATATGAGAGAGAGAGATAGAGTCTCTAAAACTCAAAACACAAAATACATATGGGGGCAGAGAGACAAAGAGAGGGAGAGAGAAATGTGCTCAGGGCATGATGGGAGTTCCACCAGCAGTCTAGGCCTATAGCAGCATAAGTGATGGTTCAGGACTCCGCCCCTAACTATAAGCTTTATCAAAAAGGACTGTTTTAAGTCTCACCTTAAATATAGAGATGTCAGATCCTCCATCATCCATCAACACACACTCGGATGGGTGTGTGTTGATGGATCTGTATTGGCCAGAATGAAGCCGATTGCTATGCCCATCTGTGTTTTGTCCCCCTCAGCCTGCTAATGTGATAGCAACACTCTCCTTCAAAACAGCTGGGCTCTATAGATTGAGCAATCTGCTGCACGCCCAAGTGAAAACTGAAAACAGACACTGGTTCGCCAAGTACCTAGAGTCATCAGGCTACATGGCTAATTCTCATCTCATTAGCAGAAGAAAAAAACAGTCATCAACAGCTTCATCTTTAGTGGACACTGACACTTTCACCGTATTACTGTGACAAATGGCACAAGTGGCAGGTCACATCAATTTAAACCGATTTAAAGTTGGCATGACTAAGTTGAGGACTTGTCTGTAGTGGGGTTTGTGTGCTCTCTGTAAGCGGGTGTCTGCCCTCAGCCAAAGATCATTTGTCAGGGGAAGAAGTTAAAAACACTCTTCAACACCCCAGCTGTGAATGGACTGACTGTGTCGGTGGTTTCAACAACTCGAGCGGAGTGATACAGCTTCACTTGAGTGCTTCACATCAGTCACATGAGTAGTCTGGCATTTAATATCTTCCAAATAGGACCTTCAGTATTTGGATAAAGAGGCTTGTAGGGAAACAAGGTGCTTCTTCAGTTTGATTCGTCATTTCAATCAATTACTCAGAAAGTATTGGGTTCGGCGACTGTATTGGCAGATACATCTTAAATACATATTAAAGGATTGATTGTGTCCAAAGACGCTTGCTCTCGACATAAAAACAACCTACTGATTTAGAGCTGAAAGAGTGACATTCAAAAAACCGAAGCTATTTACTGTGTTGTTCAGCCACATAACTAGCAAGATATGACGGACATTGCTCTTTGCTGATAAAGAAAGATTGAACAGATATTAAACATGAAGGGCACTTAGAGAGCGCATACTGGATACGTTGCTGGATCAGATCTGGACCCAAATGAAATGGTTCTTTCCTTTAAATATGTGATAAAATATTAAATTGGATTTCTCAAATTGGAATATCTTACCACATTATATTTATGAATATTTAAAGAGAATAAATTAAAAACTAAATCTCACACTGTATTTTATTTTAAATCTCAACAGAAATATTCTATGTTAAAATGTGTCACTAACGTCATAATGTAAAAGTTGAATCAACACTTTAAGTATCTGAATTTGACATTGCTTGTAGATTAAACACCATTTGTCTATTTGTAAAATGTCTTGTAAAAGAAATTGTAGAAGTGATGATTTCTCTCTGATCGACACATGCTTCACACACGCACCACACACCCATGTCATCAATTCATCAATCATGTTCCTGACCCCACTGACATGATTCCACGGCACCTGGACTCCAGAGTTAGATTTACCATCAGTGCCACAGAGTGGAGATCGTTTCCATGTTTCTGTGTCTGGCCTCTGCTGAGCTGCTGGGGCTGGTCGATCGTGGCCTGTGGTTACACAGTACCAGGGCGGAAAAATTAAGATGCTGCCGCCTTCATGCTGGCAGGTTAATAACCATGTTCATAGTCACTGGCTGATTATTGATTTTTTTCGTTGGCTTTGGGAAGGTAATCTTGAGACGGTTTCTTCTTGTCATGTCCCAGACATCTCCTGTTGGCTTCTGGTTCAAAAACGTCCATTATTCATTTGGTAGAATTGGAAAGGATCATTACTACAGGTTGTTTTGCGGCTTTAATCTTTTGTAGCTTGAACAACTGTGTGTACTTGTGTATGGGTTTGATTCAAATGCTTGATAAACCACAGCCTCTGGTCTTTATAAGCCTGTTACACTCCAGCCTCATATTGCATCTTGTTGTGTCTACCAGATGATATCAGCTAAATGTTCCCCAGAGTTGAAATGAAAGTTCTGAAAACCCTCTTCACTGCTTTCCTGCGAAGATTAAAATGATGTTGTTCCCTAGTTATCTGTGATAGAATGTATCGCCGCCTCAGTCGATGTATATGAATCACTCTGTTTTAAATTCAATGTTCCCCGAGAAGTGTTTTTGTCAATTTGAAGGGAGCTCATGATTCATCTGAGCTGATCTAGTCATCGTGTTGAGATGCTTGCTCAGTGGAAATAGTCGCCATTATTCCACAGAACTGCTCTGGTGATTTGACTCGAAAATCAAGTCAGGACGAATACCGAAACAAAACCTGAGGAAACAATACTCATCCAGTGGCTGTGGAATATACATTTTCAAGTCTATACAGCTTGGATAAAGAGAGATTGTCCCAACAGGTCGTTGCCATGAGTAAGCATGAGACAGCGGTGATGCAAATTTGACTTAAAAATGGTGTCTGTGCTCACAGTAACTTAGCTGTTAATACATCATAGAGGCCGTTTAGACCTGGTGTTATCACCCATCCAGAGGGATCCGCTCTAAGTCTGAAAAGGTTATGAAAACAGCCAAGAGGCATTGAGAACATATTTGTGATCCGATAACTCAGAAGACATTGGGAGGTGGTTACATTGCAACTGTTTCATAATGTGGCATAACAGTAGTTTTACAGTTCAGTGTTCATACTGACATCGATTTATTTGTGGACACCAACACAAAATGAACACTGACCACAATATATTGATTTTCACTTTTTAAAGCCCCTCCTGACACACACATGCACACGCGCACACACACACACACACACACACACACACACACACACACACACACACACACACACACACACACACACACACACACAACCACGTTTATTTACATATACACAATGCCAGGTGTGAGGTGTGAATGATGAACTGACCACAGATTTTAATACCGGGCCTGAGTCTATTAGCAGGGGCCAGATCAGTGTTCCTACTACAGGGGGTTTAATTCCCACAGAATCAACATTTTAAGTGTGGACGATCTGAAAAACGTAAAAGCCACGGGGATTTATCTAGCTATATATTTTTTAGAGCCTTTTTGCCTTTATTTGATATAAAAAGTTGAGATAGAATTAAAATGTAGTGAGAGAGGAGGGTAGAAACGTGCAGTAAAGGTTCTGGACAGCTGGGAGACCTGCTGCTAATATATATATATATATATATATATATATATATATATATATATATATATATATATATATATATATATATGCCTGTGTGCTACACACATTTACCATTAACCAATCATGTTGCTTCGCCCAGGAGCATTTCTAATGCTGCCATGAATGATATTGAAGAAATACATCAAATCCAAACGTAATGTCCTGTTATCACTCATTTTAATATTGTTTCTGCAGCTCCGTCCTGAGTATGTGACTTTATGTTCGGTCACTAATGTGTGTAACATGATCCAGTATGCTTCGATGTATCACAGCTCATAGCTGCATTCATCAGAGGTTTTATACATCAATTGCTGTTGGTATATTGTCACTATTCAGTAGTTTTTTCGGTTGCTGAGACTTACCTCCTGCTAGCACCTCCAGTTCAGCAGCTTTTGTTGTCTGTCTATCAGCAGGCAGCGAGGCCTTGACTGCTTCTCCTGATCACACTCCTTTGTGAAGCGTTCTTATTTATCTCAGCCTCATGATATCTGAAATTGCGATGTGTTTTGTGTCGTGACAAATAAGTAATGAAACAAGAAAGAGGACATTTCTCACGGAGTGGTGTTTTTTTTCTTCTCTTCCTATTTGTGCGCGTGTAATTCAGTCGTACTTTAAACGATGGCACTGTAGGTATTTCAAATTGAGCCGACTCTGATGTAATAAGGTAGAGATGGAAAAATTTGATGACTGATTGAGTCTGATAACGAAACATTATTTGGGCTGTTTGCCAATTTCACCATTTTTTCCTGATTCTTTTGCAGTCGTCTGGGAGTATACAAGTCACTATAAGTGACTATAATCCACATTTTTGTAATAGTAAATCAAATTAAAATGGAAAAGAGTGTGAAATGTGTTGCTTGAAGTGATGAGCCTACAGAGAATCATCAGCTGAATGTGCTGCTCCCCTCGGGGGGGCTTTGTAGTGGCTTTCATCTCATTATATCTCTGGACCACAACTTAACTGTTTTGGGTAAATCTCTCACTGCTTTTATAGAGTCGTTTTCCGATCCACCAGCTAGCTGGTAGTGAATGTTGGACTTACGGCCACAATAACACCACTTCAATGAAATAACAATGTTGATGTGCAGCTTCTGGGTGTGGAAATAAGCTCTCCATGCTACTAAAAGTTGATGAAGCGCTAATGTTCTGTTCACAACTTGTCTACGCCGAACAAAAATACAAGTTATTGGAGGTTTAAATTTAAAAACTACACCACAGATGATATCTCTTCATTCAAGATGACTGCTGGTGGTAGTTTACAGGTACATGAGATGAATTTATGAAATTTGAAATGAAGCGTCTTGTTTGAAATAACAGCTCCAGCACCAGGGACATAGCTGGGGGTTGACATGGTCTGGGGCTAAACCATAGGCTGTATATAAAGATGCACGCCATGACAGCTCCCAGAGGTGAAGCCAAATCATCTGGATCGCTCCCTGGTGGCTGGCTGCAGAACAACCTCTGTCCCCTCCATTTTTGCAGATGGACACTGACCAAACTAAATAATCAAACTACAAAGTACATGATTTCTGTGATTTTCTGTAATCCTAAACGTATATGTTCAAATGGTGAATTTTTCAGGTAATTTTGTTTCTTGACGCGATTAAAATGAGCAGAAACATAATTGAAAGCCCAGGATGATGAGTGATTGGTTGGGTGGGTGTATGGGACATCTATACTGCAGCTCCCCTCCCCAATCACAACTACACAGCTAAAAGCAGTGCCCATATCCGGGAAATTTCCTGCTTCCTTTTTGCTCAGTGGGAGAAAAGTAGGGGCATTTCTGACATGGGCTGAGGTCAAGGTAGGATTTTGTATTAATTAATACATTTTTTTCAATGAGCCTGGAGTGCTCCTGTGGGTTGAATGGAAATGTGTAGCCTTGAAAAACCTAAGCTCAACTTAGGTTTGTCATTTCAATGTTATAGCATGAAGGCTTTTGGAGGCATGTGTTAAAACGTTTTGAGGCTAATTGCCACTGTGCAATCATTCATTTGTTCTGCGGTGAATTTCCAAGTTCTTACTTGAATTTGATCTAAAAACTGCATTTATTCTCCCTCTACAATCCAAAACTTACTTTTTCTTCATATAATTTTGAGTCAAATTTCTCTGAGCTATCAAGTGACAGTGACATTTAAACCAAGAGTTTTAACACTTTTTCAACTTGAACTTCATCAAGGTAAAAAAAACTGAGAGATGACAAAGTAAGTTGCATTCCCAACACCGCTGAAGTATAACGGCTCTGTGGCCCACTCCCCGTGCAGCTGAGGAGGAGATACGGTTTGCTGCTTTGTTCCTGTTCCCTGGATGTGAGAAGATGCAGCCTCCCACCTGACTGCTCTTATATGTTTTTATATCTCTACATTTATGGGAACAGCAGAGTGTGTGGGTGGTATGAGGACACAGCGATGGCCAAACACAGTTTAACATCACAACCTCTAGACTTGCTGAACTGCACGTCTGCTTTCACAGTAGTGCCAGTCAATAAGCGTAGGCGAACTCAGGGTCAGACTTTAAGGCGTCATGAATGTTTTTGTTTTTGTTGCTAAAAGTCCGACGATTATTAACATCTGCAAGCTGCTGGAATCCATATATACAACCAAATGAGGGTTTCATTTACAGATAATAATAATGTTTAAAATAGACAGCAGTCAAAGTACAAATTCTGGTCTTGCTTTTCATAAATACAGCTCACGAGCTTTAGGCTGTGTCTGAATTTATTCCCTTCTTCACTTATTCCCTCTTCCATATATAACTATTGGTTTTTTCTCTCCTGTCTTTATTCAAGAGCGTGGTCTTTCAGTTCGAGAGCTTGACTCATTGATTTTGCGCTCAGATTTTGTAATGCTCTCTCTCAAAACCCTGCGCTCAAATATACTCTGCCTTTGCTCGATTTTGTGCGCTCCAGCTTCCCCTCTTCTCATCGTGCTCTCGCTGCCTCTGTGCACGTCTGCTCGCGGATTTCTCTTCTGCTTTCTGCTTTTTTTTTTTCTCTCCTGAAACTGTAAAGACCACGCGCTTAAATAAAGATCCTATATAAAACAGTCTTAAGTCTAAGTGATCAGTAACCTGTGATTTCAGACACAACAGTTAAATCGCATGTTGTAAGTTGGTAACTCCCTTTAAATATCTGTGGATCTTTAAAATGTGATGCATTGTATGGTGGGACTGTTAGAAAGTACATGG
Source organism: Hippoglossus stenolepis (assembly GCF_022539355.2). Classification (NCBI taxonomy): domain Eukaryota; kingdom Metazoa; phylum Chordata; class Actinopteri; order Pleuronectiformes; family Pleuronectidae; genus Hippoglossus; species Hippoglossus stenolepis. Next base: position 15,405,411 of record NC_061505.1, on the reverse strand, counting down.
TGCCACGGGCACTATATGTTCTGCTTTAATCAGCCTTTTTTAAACACAGTCGAGTTACAACTCAGGAGGAAGGATACAGCTGTAAGCGGGATCCTTAATGTTAAATGTCGGAATGCACCAGCAGATATCACAGTACGTAGCTTTGCTCAATACAACTCCCTCGCTGAAGTGCTGCAGCTGCAGCTGCTAGCCCTGGCACTCCCACTACTCTCTTCTGCAGTCCAGAGAGTTTGCCTTTAATAATGGCCATTGATAATAATAATCAGCTGTCGTTGTGCGAAGTGTTGTAATGAGAGAGAGAGAGAGGGGGAGAGAGAGGGAGAGAGAAAAAAGAGACAAATGTTCTGTTCCCTAATTGAGAGAATATAGTTAAAGCCGACTGTGGGTTTCTGCTTCAACTCCAAACATGTAGCCTCCACTTTCTATTTTAATAAAATGTTTAACGCAGTAGCAGCATTGATTGCACACTGTCCATAAACGAAGGACGAGACATCCCACCGATTTAAAAAAAAGGTTGAAAAAAATGAATTGATTATCAAATATTTGTCAATAATATTTTTGAAGATTGATTTAATGATTTACTGATTAAAGGACTTGATTCACTCCGACTTTGGCCTTCTATCTTTTTCTTCACCCAGGTTTGACTGGCTGGTTTCTTTGTCTCGACTTTTCCCAACGCAGATGGTTCATTTTCTCCTCCCCTTGTCAGCAAAGTGAATGTTCAATGCATGTGCTCAGTAAATCACACGCAGAGCTGAGTGAGACGGATGCATCTCATCCTGGTATCGATTTGTTTAGATTATCATGTAGACAGTGAACTGCTCATATACTACATGCTCTTTGCTGTACAATGCTGTACCCCTGTTCATTGTCGCTGTGGCTCAATAAAGTTAAAGGGGTAAATTAAAATGCACTCATTATCTACTCACCCCTATGCCGATGTGGGGATGGGTGAAGTTTCAGGGGTTAACAGTGTAGCTGATTAGTGACCTATCTTCCGACGTGAAGTGTCCGGAAGCCCCGACATTCATATTCAACTCGAAACAGGGTCATTTCCACCGTATTTTAAGCTTAAAAGTCCAACAGAAGTGGCTTAGCTAGCGCACGTTAGCATTTCCGACGGTCCCTGAATGCAACTCGTCAGAAGATATCAGAGGACATTTAGGCTAAAAACTTTGCGTCGAGTCGAAATTGAATGTCGGGACTTCCGGACACTTGGATGACACCACAGGAGCAGAACGGCGGCATCATATACTGGGTGTTCTGATGGGTTGGGTTAGGCTCACTGAAAATGGTCCAGCAAACCCTGAAATGTGGGTGTTAATAGCCACATTGTTTATCCACTTTCGGTGCAAATAGCTGCTTCCATAGTTTTGCCAACATGTCAAAATTGACTTTTATTGTTACCCTGTTTGCTTTTTTCTCAGTGGTGTAAAGACACGACACCGTGTGCAGCTGACTGCATTCATTTCACTGCTCTTCATAACCTCCGTGTGAGCATTTCCCATCTGTGTTGACCCTCCTCCACATGTAATGTTACAGTCTGTGTAAGCAGTCCTACATCCTATTAATCTCCCTGCTGCTTTGTGTCCTCCAGGGCTGAGGAGGGGAAGGACAGTGACGGCGCAGTGGATTTCTGAAGGCCGAATCAAGAGGGAAGCTGAGACCCCGCCACAGGTCAGATATCTCATCAACCTTTTTTTTGACCCCACACTGACCTCACCGAATAAAAAGCAGCTTAAACACTACAACTGCCTTGCCTTTGGCCAATCACTTAACTGTTATGGTGAGACCGACATGTGTCTGGTAACAAGAGTAAAAGTCTGTTTATGGACACAATAGCCTGTAGTGGTTATTACATACAAGATTTACTTGTTGTACAATCTCAGCCACCCACACTCAGTTTCCCTTTTGCTGAAGCCTCACCAGTGGTGGGATGTAAGATATGAAGGTCATAAAAGTGTTCAGCTCAAATATACAGTATAATGAAGCATTTTTTTTTAAATTTCACCATCTCTTCTTAATGGAACGGCTTTTGGTGGTTTAAATATTTAAATGTTGCAGACGACCTTTGTTGCAAGATGCTTGTTTTCCAACCACCCTTCGTCACAGTCTGGTTTTATGGCTAAATGGAGGGCATCTGTTCAGGTCGTTTTGTACTCGTATCCTAAGGGGACACTTGACATTGTGGTGAGATTATTGATATGGAAGCTTTTTACTGCCCCTTGTTTTCAGCCACCCTATTCTCCACAGCCCCCTCATTGGTCCACATGCAGTTCTGAGTATTGCATGCCCGCACGCACGCACGCACGCGCACACACACACACACACACACACACACACACACACACACACACACACACACACACACACACACACACACACACACACACACACACACACACACACACACACACACAAACAATACACACACAGGTGGAAGGACAAGCAGGTTAAAGACTGTGGGCCCTTCGGAAACTGATGATTACAGAAGGGGTTTTTGACCAGTGTGGCTAATTCACCAGCGAAAACAAAAGAACAGGCAGCTTTAATGTAGATTAAAGACTAAAAACAGGACATTTATAATAGTAATGGTTTCCCAGACTACAGAGCCACTTTAGAGCCATGTCATTATAGTTAGAATTTTGCATCACAAATTGCAGCGAGAGTTGTGTGTGCGTTAAATATTGAAAAGCCGAACCGCCCACTTTTCCCCTCACCATTACCTTGACTGACTGTGCTGACATGTTAAACTCTTCTTTTTTTACTGTCTCACCCCTCCCACATGCAATCTAGGATACCGAAATTTGGCGTCCGCCTCGAATATTTCTGGGGGCACAAAGTTTTAGTTGGTTTTGTCGACCATGATTATCTTGTCCCCATGCAACTTCCTGATATCGTCCCCATGTTCTTTATGCTTAGGGAAAGGTTTTTGGTCTGACACCATGCTGCCACCAGATCCACTTATTCTCTCTAAGCTGCTTCATTACCATTGCTGATGAGGCCCCCATTGCTGTGGAGAACAGATGTTACCATGTCCTCAGTGGAGTAGTCAAACTGGATGGGGTCCAGGGTGATATGTAAACAACCAAAAATTGTACAAGTCTTCCAAATGTCTTCTTCCAAAAGAAATCATATAAAGATTGCTGGTTTAAATTAACAAACTGGTGAAAGTAAACACTCCCCTCTCTGTATATCACAAGCTTCCCCCACCTGTTTGCTGAAACATCTCTGAAGCACCTGTAAAGGGTGAGAAACCGTGGTTGAAAGGCTCCTGCTTAGGGACCGTCAACTTGTTATGGCAGTGATATCTGTTATTGTTGACAAGGAGTTGGATGGCCTTGTCCAGCTAAGCATGGAAACATGGCTCAGTGCCTTGCTGTACAGATGTCCCTGTTTGGCCTAATGGTTGCCTTGGCAAGGGAGGAGAAGTCGGGGTAGGTTTGTTGGGGCGTGAGAGGAAATGAGTGATTGTAGTCGAAGCTTGAGGCCTGACACCTTGAGAGCAGCCATCAGTCTTGTCTAGGGCCTCTGTTTAAAGAGAAAACCAGAAATCAAACATTTTAATTCTATTTCATCCTCGCTTTTATTCTGATGGAAGTAAGGTCAAGGTCAAGGTTTGACTGCCAAAACAGTTAGTTTGTAAATCAAGGTTAGAGAGACTCAACAATTCAAAACCTGAACATATTCAGTTTACAATAAATTAAATGCTATGAAATGAAAAGAGTGAGTTGTGGAACGAGCTACCCATTGACATCAGGACAGCAGAAAATATACACATCTTCCACCTCAGGCTAAAAACGCATCTGTTCCGACTAAAACTCACACTTATATGTTGCACTTACATGTAGCACTTTGTAGTTTGGCTTTTTTGATAATGTACTTACATGATTCTTGCTGTTTTGAGTTTCTACCCTCATGGTTGAATGCACTGATGGGTAAGTCACTTTGGATAAAAGCGTCCACCTAAATGATATGTAATACAAAATGTAATGTGACGTGTGACGGAAGTTAAACTCAAAAAAAACAACACCAATACAAATATATCGGGACAAAAAACAGGAGCCATACCCGTAGAAGACACCATCAAAGATTTCATCATGGAAAGACAACACGATTTGAGATCTTTTGGTGATGAGTTGTGTTGATGTGCTGCAAACTCAAACTAGCAGAATCTATACGTTATGTCCTGTCTCCTGCATGCTGCACCACCTGATGCTCCAGAGATTGTCCTGCGCATCTCACCCAAGAATCTCCTGCTGCATTCTGCATATGTGAAATGACACCATTCTGCACATTTTCCTGTCCTGAGAGCTGATAAATTCCTTTTCATAATTGTCAAGCTGACACAGGAAAGACAGTGAAAAAGACTGGATCTCTGGGTTGAAGCTCAAACCTGAAAGTGTTAAAGTATTGCAGCACATCAGGCCTTTGTCAGTTCATTCTCATTTTCCTGTTGATGATTCCCTGCAAGGCTCAGGCCAGCTCCCCTGATGGGTACCATGTAATTGACGGTAATCACTGGAGGCGTCTTACTGCCTCTTGTGCATCTTAATGCTTACAATAATGGGGAAGAGAAGCCCTGCAGAGAGACATTACCTCACAGAATGATTTAGACCCATGTATTCATCTGCATACAAGAGTCCTCACGCTAAACAGCATGCCGAGGAACGGATATTGATGCTTGACTGGCCAGTGCATGCATTAGTGGAAATGGAAGAGGGTTAGTGTCAGTACAGGAGAGATCAATGGGATTAGAAAACAATAAGAAAAGCAAGGTGGAGGATTGATGGCGAACATTTGTGTGCTCCTTTGTATGAGGAGAAAGTAATTGATAACCACACAACAGCATAAGGCCTCGTCTTCCCTTAGAAGCGGGCCTGAATTGAAAACCTTTTTGAACATGTTCTTGATCATGCAGAATGGATGTTTTGCCAGGTAGTAGCAGTCTTGTATTTACATATATATACATTTTTAAATGGCATGGGTCACCCAGATTGTTTCTTCTCCTTAGGGCAGCTTAAAGGGTCCAGTATGTTTGAAACGATCTAATTTGTACAACGTGGCGAACTGAAATGTATGATATTGCCCTTGGATGTACTCAAAAGTAATTGAAGTGTTAACCACACCTACGTTCACAACTCTCCGCACCTCGCCTGTGTTGAATGGACAAGATTGTCAGTTAAATGATCTAATGGGCATGCTGAGCTCCTCGGGTCATGGTCTGATGAAGACTGGCATTGTGTGAAATTTGCAAAATCTCTCATTCATTTCAATTAGGCTGTTATGTGAAGAACAGCCTTGTTCTCATAAAAACACACTAAACACAGAGGCCAGCAACCGGTGAAACAGTGAAACTCAACATTTGCTGCAGCACTATTAGAACGTATCCTGCAGTTCACACAGTCGGCGAATGTAATATGCATGTTCACATTCCTGGTCTCACAAGGTCTCAGTTGGAAAATCCTGTCTCATAGCATTTTGAAAAAGTGCACTAATTTGGCATTGAATAAGCCTTCAAATTTGTGGATGCTTTAGTTCAACAGAACATCCCAGATTGCATTACATTGTCTCCCCAGTACCTTAAAGAACACAGCCCTAGCCCCTTGCCTTTTTATACCCTAACCGGTAAAAGCCAAGGCATATTGGTTTTGGGTTTTCAATCCCTCCGTCCAATCCATCCATCTGTTTCTTGTTGAAGGACTCGGTTCAAATTTGGTTTCAAGGATGAAATAGATCCTTAGATGTGTGAAGCCTTCACATTTTTCGATTTTTTTTTCTAGCCCCTTGCAGCAACATCCAAAGCATTGTCTATTTTCATGGCTACAACTTTGTGTTCTATTCGAATCAGCTTTATTGGCCCGAGCATGTGAACACACACAGGGAATCTGACTCTGTTTGTTGTTTCTCTCCACGAACGTTCACACGAATAAAATACACAAATCAAAGCTTAACCAAGTCAAATAACTTTTATTTATGTATCCCTAGACTGCATGTTTCTCACACAAGATTATTGACTTGGAATCATACATGTGAAAAGTTATATTTAACATTTTACCTGGTTATGAAGGAATTTGTGAATAACAGGATCAATAGGCTCAGGAGATTGAGTGGGACATCCACTCACTGGAAGGTTGGTGGTTCAATTCTGCTCCTCAAGACTGCATGTTGAGGTGTCCTTGGGCAAGACACTGAACCCTAAATTGCCCTGATATCTGTGCTGGCAGTGTGTAAATGGGATGCGTAAGTGAAATAGAATTAATGGGCTAAATATAGAAGCACTGCATTAATATGTGAGTGAATGGGTGAATGTGACTCACAATGTTAAGTGCTTTTGAGTGGCCATTAGGAGAAGTAAAGGTCTATATAAATGCAAAAAGATAAGCTATTTACAAAAGTTCTAGATGTGAGAGAACTGTTTATATATAAACACATAATCAAAGCTTGGTTGCAAGAGAGTGGGGTGGGTTGGAATAGAATCACTTGCATTTAAGGGTCATTGCTCAAGGGTACTTTGATACCTATGGCTGCTTTGTTCTCACCAACTGCATGTTTGGAAAGAAAATCACCAAATTGGTGCAGCATTCAACTCCTTTCATACCTTCACCTTTTAATTTTTGCCTACACAAAAGAAGTTACGCAGGGTCAGAGGTTTCATTTATCACCATTTGTTGTTGTAGCCTTAAACTATGTCTTAGGCCCTTCGATTATTTGTCAGGGGAGTTGAAAGACTCACTTTGGCCTCCGTCGTCCTCTGACTCATTTTTAATCTCCCAGTCCTGTCAGCGCTCTGCAGCCTCTGTGGTGGCTGTGGATCTGGAGGTTCAAAGGGTCGTCTATTCAGAAGCTTGGTGGTTTGAAGTTTCCTTGGGCAAAGACGCTGTACCCCCAAATGCCTGGGATTGGCATCAGTTATAGACAAAGCACTGTAGATATAGAAAGCACTGTATGAATGTGTGTGTGTGAGTAGGTGAACTTGAACTGTGATGTTCAAGTGCTTTGAGTGGTAGCTACGTTTCGAGAAATGATCCATAAATGAAATCCATTTACCATCTTCCTACCTTCCCCACATCTTTACTTTCTTTTCCGTCTCTCCCGGGATTAGATTATGTCTTACCTCATGAGCCTGCTGGGGATTGCAATGACATTTACACTGGCAAGATTAGGGGGTGCACATGTGGATTCAGGCCTGGTGCAGGCACAGTGAGGAGAAGTATTTTACAATATTCTTTGATCAGCTTTTGAATGCACATCCGACAGTCAGACCAATTAAACTCGCCAGCGTTCGGTTGATTTGAATTTTAAAAAGCTGCTCGTAGAAACCCAGCAAATGAAAATCCCCCAAAAGCTCTGGCTTTCCTTTTAAATCAATTGAAGCTTAAGGCTTCCATTAGACAACTGGGTTTGTATTGATTAGTTCATGGTTGAAATATGTCACCAATCAGTTAGCATGGTTTTTTTTCACTTCCTGGCCAGTATCCAGCCAGTCATACTGACAAAGTGAATGTGTGCAAAAGAGACTCTGGACTGCCTATCCATTTTGTTTGATTGCGTCAATAAACAGAACTAAAGACTTGTTATTGATAGTTTTTTACTCACAGAGCTTTTTTCAATTTGGTGTGACATTTCTGTCCAGAAGCATTTGTAAGTATCAAGGCATTTCGAGCTGTCAAATGAATCTGGATAAATTGTATGTCCTCAGAGGAAAGGCACATTTGTGTCAACGATGTGGGGGTGTGTGTTTGAGTATGCATATATGCATTTTTAATATTTGCTTCAACTAGCATTACATGCCCTTTCACTGTCTTTGTATTTATACAATGTTTTTATGTCAGCTGACCTACATGCAACATTTACTGCACCTTCACGTTCCTACAGGAAAAAGAAATGCAAGAGATCGGTTGTCAAATGGAGGTGAACTTTGGGCAGTGGTTAGCACTGCCACTTCACAGCAAGAAGCTTCTGGGTTTGAACTCTTAGGTTAGACTGGGGCCTATCTGTGTGGAGGTTGCACGTTCTCCTTGTGCTCCCTCTGTTCTTTAAACTGTGAGCATGGACGGCTGTTTGTCTCTACCCTGTGATACAGCCGAGACCTGTGAAGGGTGCACTTTGCCTCTTGCCTAAGGTCAGCTGGGATTGGCTCAAGCCTCCTCCTGGGCCTGAGCCTTCCCTCTCTGAGCAGTGATATAATAATCACGGATTCAATTATACTGTCAGTTCTTAAAGGGGACATAGCATGCCCATTTTACCACAAGTTGATATGGTTCCTTGGGGTCTTAATGAAATGTCTGTAACATACTTTGGTCAAAATACCACAAGGATCATTTAAAACAGCTCCTTTTTACCCTGTATAAAACAGCCCTCCACAGAGTGACCTGTTTTGAGTGCCTGTTCCTTTAAATGCTAATGAGCCAGCTCCCCCCTCCCCCCTCTCCCCCATGATTTTAAACGATATAAATTACATATTTTATATGATATAAATTATCAAATATGCATCCCATACTTTGTATTCCCCTTCTGTTGTCCTGGAGTTTTAATTTTCCCAATCACATAATTAAATGTCCCCTCTGCCCATCCACTACAAGCACACAAGCAGACAGACAGAGAGAGAAAGAGAGGTGGGGGGCTATGAAGACCATCATTTACCCCGAACCCCGACATTCAACGGGTACAACAACAAGCGGAGAAAGCAGAATCGCGGGCTGACCTTATATATACAGTCTATGGGGCTGACCAGCGCGAGAAATGCACGTCCCGTGTGAACAGCCAGGCGGCTGCGTGCTGGAGAACGGCGCTGCGCTGCCTCGCAGCGGCGCTTCCGCGTCCGGTGTACCCCGGCGTAACGAGTGGGGGGGCTCGGTGTCTTTGTGCCGGTGTTACAGTAGTGCTGAACACTGCGGAAGTCTTCCACACTGCTGGCTGTGTGGCGTTGACACAAATTCCAGCTCACGCATGGGAGAGCGAGCGGTCGCGCCCGAGCAGCTGCTGCAGCCTCCCAGTCCCAACGATCCAGACAAATGCCACATGTGAGTGAATCGCGGGCTGACCAGCGGAGAAATGCGGGGGATGAGGTGGGGGGTGGGCCAAGGCCATGTAGGGAGACTTCCAGTTCCTTGTTACGACACAAAACCCAGGAAGCTCAATCGAGTCGCTCAAGCATGACGTTTCTGACTTAGAGGAACCATAACAAAACGCGCGAGTGTTTTTTTCCCAGAGTTTTTGGGTTGGTAGACATGCCAGATACCCACATTAACCTGTAGAAGCACTAACAAAGTGGAATTTGCATGCTATGTCCCCTTTAAAATGAAACAGACCATTATTTGCATAGTCCTACTTGTGTTGATCAAACCCCATTCAGACAGAGCATTTATAGTTGACAATTTTGTTTAGTGCCACATCATTTGGTGTATGGCATCTACGGCAGTCAAGGGAGAGTAAATAATGATTTAAAATGGTAAATGGTCTGTATTTATACAGCACTTATTGTCTTGATGACTCAATTTGCTATACAGTACACTTTTTCGCCCATTTACACACACATTGACACAGTGCAGCAATGTGTAGCACTGTGTCTATTGCACATCACACACTGCCAGCACAGCCATCAGGGGCTGTTTGGGGTTCAGTATCTTACCCAAGGACACTTTGGCACGTGGGGGAGACTAGGATTGAACTGCCGACCTTCTCGCAAGTGGACAACCATCTCTCTCTGTACCTCCTGAGCCGTTTAAGTAAATAAAGGTGTGCCACAAGGCTATATGCTGGGATATTGGAAACAATTGTTCTCCATTTCCATTTCCATTTTGGCATAACCTTTTTCTTAAATGACGAGTCCATCTTTGTACAGATGATACATCTATATTTTGTTTTGCTAATTCCCCACAGTTAGCTGTTATGAACCTGCAAACATCCTTTATTATTCCCAACTCAGTTTAATTTTGAAAGTTCACAGAATAAAGTTTTTTGTTTTGTTTTGTTGAGAGAGTAATGCAGTCACGGGTAACCCACATAACTCCACTGTAGATGGATTCAGATTTGAGAAACTTTCAGAATATAATATCTTGGCATCTAAACTATGGGGAGAAAATCACTTTCCTGTGTAGAAATGGAGCCAGTTTCTCTGTGTCTAGCAGAGAGAGGATTATTGAATCAGTATTCCTGTCAGTTTTAGATTATGCTGATGCGATTTAAAAGCATGCAGCTCCTTCTATCCTCAAACCTATGGTATCATTCTGCCTTCTGGTTTTTATTACCGGTGATGTTAAAGGTACCCATAATTGCACCATATACAAGAAGGATGGTTGATCCTCTCTACTTAAGAGACTATTCCAGTGTCCATTCTAAACATGTTTGGACTGGGCTGTTTGCTTGTTCTGTGTTAATGCTGGTGGCAGCTTTATGAAACTGCAAACGTAAACTAAGTGTTTGGATGATTTACTGAGTTGGAACCTCCCTGATCTAGAATAATAATCGGCTTCAACAGAAACCCGCAATAGCGAGAGCGAGTTGATGGGAAGCGTCACCAATCGGACGTTGCGTACTTGTACAGCTGCGGCTAAAAACAACAATACATTTCCACCTCACCTGCAGCTCGCGCTGTGAAATGCATAATCCCGCCATGACTGAATCCATAGTTGTTGTTCCTCCTCCGTGTGTGTTTCTCTTCTGAAGTCACGTTTAATCACGTGAATTCTCCACACTCCAGTTCAGAAGGTAGAAGATATCACAAGTTTCTGGGAGTGTTCAAGTTCAAGTGTCTTGAATCGCCACTGGGAAATTGTTTCCTACGTGTGTGTGTGTGTGTGTGTGTGTGTGTGTGTGTGTGTGTGTGTGTGTGTGTGTGTGTGTGTGTGTGTGTGTGTGTGTGTGTGTGTGTGTGTGTGTGTGTGTGTTCTGATGATTTAAGAATAAAAATCGGTTAAATCTATCATTATGTTTGTGGTGTTCCCATCAGTCAAAAGTTGTAAATCCCCCGCAGTCGTCAGTGCTGCTCGTTGTGGGCTCCATGTGTTGAGATCCCTTCTGATGCCACCACACTGCAGGCTGCTGAACATGGCCTGCTTCTGCTGTGAGGTAACTAATACAATAGGAATACTGGTAAAAGTAACAGTCCATGTATCTCGTAAGGCCAACCCATTGACTGAAATCTCTGTCGCTACAATGTGATTATGTCAATATGATGCTAGTTCATTAAAGCATTTCGTATGGAAGAAGATCCATGCGCTTGTGGACCAAACTGGAGTAACAGCCTCAGGAAATGACTCAAACTTTCCGGTGCTGGAAACAGATGAGAGACTTAGAGTTCATGGGAGGTTTTTCCTTTACAGCATCACAAAAAGACAAAAGATCAGCCTCTGTCAAAACCTTAAAAACATAAAATACAAATCATATGCATTTTGGAATCAATGGCTCTGATCGTTAAAAAACACTACTTTTCAAATAGTATCATCAATCAAGCTTTTATAAATATTAAATGGTGGTCTGTTTTTAAGTCTGAAAATATCTTTGTTGTGTTTCATCTGATACTTTCATCAAACTCAACTTGTCAAGTTGGCCACAAAGAATTACTTTATCTTCCCAAAATACAAACATGCTCCCGTGAAAACAAAAGCAGGCCAACATCAATATGACAGAACCAAATGACATTTGCTTGTTGTGAATGCATCACACTGTTCTTGCCTGTAGCTGAGAGGAACGTGCCATAGTTTTTTACGTTGGCTTATTCTTTGTCTTACTTTTTGTATGAATAACATTTGTACACACTCTTGCTTTTCTAGTGTGTGTGTGTGTGTGTGTGTGTGTGTGTGTGTGTGTGTGTGTGTGTGTGTGTGTGTGTGTGTGTGTGTGTGTGTGTGTGTGTGTGTGTGTGTGTGTGTGTGTGTTGAGCGAAGTCAGCAGTAAGCTGCTGTCTGGATTCCTGCAAAGCCCCCCCTTCCACTGCTATGTGCCACAGTTTAGGTTTGAGTGTAGAAAGAAATGTTTGCATTGATACTTAGTGTCGACTTATTGTCACACGTGGACCAGGCCAGAAATGTTATCATGGTCATGAGTCAGATCCGCATCCCCATCCTCACCTCATGAATTTTTTTACCAAGTTTTAATTAAAAGTTATTTTTGGGAAATTCTTCTAAAACTTAAGTGAAGGATTAAACTAAACTTCCTTGAAAATGATTTGTTAATCACAGACCCCTAAAATAAAGCATTACCAATTTGTTTCCCAAAGTGAATGTCTAAATGGGATTTCAAATCCCTCCCCACTCCACTAAGAATATAATTCTGGTGGAGAAACACTGAATCCCGGTGCAAAAATACTTGTTTTTAAAAACTGGAATAAGTTTAATAATATTCAACTTTTCAAGTCAAGTTCAGCTGCTCAAGAATGTTTAAGAATATGTACTTCCCCGTCACTGGTAATGTTGGGGAAGTCCCAGAACAAATACTGACTTGATGTCCTCAGTGTAGCCCTGTCCCCCCCATGGGAGATTTAAAGTGTTCAGATAAAACAGGACATACGACTTTGTCCCATTATTCACATGATGTTATCTGCTGTTTATTACCCAGTGGATGTGTTCCCGCTCTGCTGTCACATCATGCGCTGACAGCGTGAGACAGCACGTACTACTGGATTGGAAAAGTCCGCCCCAAATTTCAGCTCTTTCTTATATTTTTCATCAGCAACATCTCCCTTTTAATTTTTTGTCTTAAAACATTAATGGGTCACTACTCACAAATGATGTCGTCTTCCTTCACCCCAATATGATTGAGGAAAGAATTTTCATTTGTGGTGCTTAGTGTTGAGAAATAAGAAATTCCTCTGTTAAATAGTCTTAGCTCAACTAGTTCCTAAACTAAAACTACTGACTGTATATGTTCTTATTCAAAGTAATACTACTACTACTTGTGTAAGTCATTTGAATTGGCCCTTTAAGAAAGTAGTCATACAGCTCGGGGTTACTGCAAATACAGGATGTTGCACACATTTAAATATGTTCACTTCCTCCAGACTTCACCGCAGTGACATTTTATGAAAATGCCAAACATCTTCCAGTTCCAGATTCTGTATGACGTCTTTTGACATTTTGTCAAACCAAAAATAAAAACTTCAGCTTTAGGACAATATGATATACTTTCACTTTTACTATATTTTCTTTCTATCTTTTACTAAAACTATTGATTAAGTAAGGACTAAAATAATTGATAAATAAAACAGAACAATTACATGTGCTGTACACTTTCATGCCACTTTTCAATTTTATTTTGTGCTGTTCCTTTTCTTAATAAAAAACATTGTAAGGCCAGAATTAAGAGAATGCATGCTTTTTTGTCAGGGTGTGTTTTTCCTGGTATGGGGTCCTTAGTTCCAGTAAAGGGAACTCTCATGCATACTGATATTTCAGACAACTGTGGGTTCCAGTTGTGTGTTTAGTGAAGGCCCTTTCCTCTTTCAACATGACAGTGACTCTGTGCATAAATCCAGCACGAGATGTGCCGGCCATGCAGAATGTGTGTTTGCGTTTTAAATTTTTTTTTAACCTTAAATCCAGTAATTGTCCCGACCTTTGCATTCTAAAAAAGCAAGGGAAATTGAAAATGTCATTTCTGCATGCAGATCCAAGCTGTCAGTCTTAATTTGAGACATTGCTGCACAATAACGTAAGCTGTGCGGGGGTGGAAGAGCTCTGGAAACTATTCAGGGGGAGGAATTACATTTCCAGACAAAAAAAAGAGAGGGGGAGAGAGAGAGAGAGAAACTCTGCAGCACATCAGAGCACCAGATTGTGTTATACCAATGTAAATTCATTTACTGCTCATAAGTTGACTTAAAGCTTTTGAGGAACCTTGGGCAACAAGGGAAGAGGATGACTTTTTAAAAGCCACGTTCCAACTCTATTTTGAGAGAAAGGATTCCTGCCCTTGGTTGAATAACACAGGAGATAATTGATTTCGGTGTATTTATTCATGCTATATGAAAGTAGCCAATATTGCTTGAGGAAATGTCAGGATTATATTACCATCTTATGAATATGTGTGCAGCACTGCAATGAAAGGTAACTTCGAGTTCTGAGTTTATTAAATATTAATTGCCCTGAAATATCCCATTTAAAATGCATCTAAAAGTGTTTTTGTGTAACATTGAGCTACACATCTTGAATTACAGTACAGTCCTAGCCATAGCAATGAACTGGGGGAGCAAATATGAGGATCTGTAGCCATTGATTCATGCTTGGGGCTGTGGAACACAAATTCATCTGACTCTGCATTTTTGATAAAGCTTGTAATTTAGTCCAGTCCTCCAGATTCAGTGGTTACGCGAGAAGCAGTCCAAGTAGAAGGATGCTTTGAAGTCTCGGCATCCCATTCCGCACAACCACTGTAGTGAGCCAAGGTCAAAAAGACAAATCTCCACTAAACGCAATTTAGTGTCTTTCCAGCTTGTAATGTTTCCGTTTTGGTTGTTTTGTTTTCTATATTTTAATACTATATGTAATTGAATGACTAAAGGAGAATCTTGACAGCCAAATGTAAACTGGCTAATGAAGCAACTGCTAACTCATGGTGGTGTTAATAATAAACAGTGTGAGTGCCAATGTGTAAATTTAATCGAATGGAATTTTATCTATCATTTCAAACCCTTATACTGAAACCTAAAGAAAATAGGCAAATCCTTTTCTACCCCTTAATCTAACCCTAACCCGCCCCCTAGACAACCCCAATGCTGTGAGAGTGGAAGTTCTCCCTATAGTAGAAATTCTCTGTTTTGACAAATCAAAATGTCTGCCATCAGAGAGATGAGATCTATTTTTATGAGACGCGCGCACAAAGCAAAGCAAAGTGTGCCACTCAGCGAAAACAAACTCAAACAGAAGATCAAAGACAGAAGACATCACAGTGCTGTCTGTGCTGTTTGATTGACTGCTGATCAAAACACAAACCCAGCACGGTTTTAACAAGAGAAATTTAAAAAACAGGTTTCCACAGACTGCACAGATTATCACTTTTAACTCTTTACTACTGCTGTTTCGTTATATTATGTGTGTGCGTTACTTTTCCTCAGTCTGCAGTTGTCTATTAGTTATTCTATTTGTATGGCATGGACATTAACTGATTTGAAATGGAATTGACCCCCAATCTTTTGCCAACTGCTGCTCACAGCTGTGCCGAAACTCTGTTGGTTATCCTGCCAGATTGACAATGAGATGTTAAGCAATGCTGGGACTGCTCATCCCTCGTGTGCATCTGGTTCCTTCCCCGTGTGACTATTGTTGAGAAATAAATTGGCAAACCATCTCCACTAAACCTCCATCTGGACCGGAACACATGACACCAGTGGCTAGATGCACACACAGTTCTGTGATAATAAAACTGACAGGTTTGTGTTTAACTCCAGTCACAAAGGTCTGCCAGTGTACCTTACAGGCGGCAAATTATATTACACCCCTACGCTGGTGTTTTGTCCCAAGGGTGGTGCTAGAAGAAGGTCAGTGGGGTAATAAGATACAAAGAGGTTTATATGGTTCATCTCTTTGCAAGGTTTTGCTGACAATGATCCTAGAAGAGAGATCTGTGGAAATCATTGGGATGATGAATATACATAGCAGACTTCATAGAAATACTGCTGCAGCCCGTCCCCTTGATATTACACTTCCATAGAACTAAAGTGCAACACATTATTTAGGAATCGTACATGCTGGTTAGATTATGTTCAGCGCTTTAGTTAAAGTTAGAGAAAGATGAGGGTTTAGGCTAAACAGCTGCAGCATCATCCAGACAAATACTTTGTAGCATCAACTGTGCATTTCTGCTGTTTACCCAGCATCTGTTGTGACAAAAGATAAAATGATCGCTTCCCAAAATAAAGGTTTTTTTGGTCTCTGATAAGCCTTTCATCGCTTGAATCAAACTGGACTTTGGAGATTGTATTTTCATTGTCCCATCGGTACCTAGAGCAACACAACCCAACTGACGCAGCTGATGATCTTCTTAACCCCCCTCTAATCTGATCTTGTAATGTGTTCAAACTAGTGTTGCACAGTATACCGATACTAGAAAGGTATCGCGATACCCGGCCGTGAAAAACATTACGATACCTAATTTTGTTAGTATCGGTACTTTATGAATGATGCCTGGCACACACCGGCTGCATAATGGCTGCTCCGCGAATGGCTGCATGTCACGGTTACCATTTGTTTGCACCGGCTGTGGTTCAGCCTCAGTTCTGCTACTGTCAGCGCTGTTTTTACAAAGAGTTTATACTGAACATGACCATAAATGTGTGAGTGTGTGAGAGAGTGTGTGAGAGAGAGACTACTGCCCATCACCTGAAGTTCTTTATGTTAACTTTTAACATAACTATAGCCTTTGTGAGGTTTCTGGTATCTATGAAGCCGTGCCTCTTCTGCTCTTGCAAATATTTCACAACCAAAAAACCAAATGAATGGATTCAGTCAACAGAAACACTGGAGTTCATTTATTTTGAAAAGGGTGTCCTACAGGAAGTGTTAGGGTGTCTGAAGAGCACCGCCGGACAGCAGCTGTTATTCTGGTATGATCTTGATCTTTACAATAATCCAAATTATATATAGTCTTAATGCATGAATACAAACAAAAAAGAAAACAGTTAACAGACAAACTACAATTTAAACGAACATGAATGACATTGTAAGTCTGGCATTTCATGGTGATCAAACCCAGGACTAGCCTGCACACTACTGTAGCCTCACAAACTACTTAAACCCTCATTTTTCTAACCCATTTGTTTTTCACTACAGAAGTCTGGTGCCTCTGTCGTATATATACACCACACCTCTGGCTACGATAGAGCTACTCTTTTTTTTCAAACAAAAAGTATTGAAAAAGTATCGGTATCGAAATTCATGACTAGTTATCGGTATCGAAACCAAATTGTTGGTATCGTGACAACACCAGTTCGAACAACACATTGCACATTCTACTTTGTTAAGAGCATACTGATTGCTAATGTTTAATCGGTGAATCAGATTTTGACCTTTTAAGAATTATTGCTTCGTGATAAGTGTCTATAAATACTTTCAGACATTTGTATGATTTATGGTTATTTTCCTGTAAGCTTACTCAAAACGAACTCGATGAGGCTGTGTCTATGCTGAATCAATACCCTTTTGTGGGAAAATAAATACAGGCCATGGTCCTTGGACCGGTGTCATCCATCTGCACAGAGCTCATCAGTAAATCTGACAGCACATATGTTTCCAAAATTATTATTCATTTTTTACTGTCATCCAGTTTGAACATTTGTCACCAGCTGTGTATCGGATAAACCAACAATGACATCTTGTCGTCCTCTCCAACTGTGCATAAGAAGCCCTGTGGCCTTGTCACGAGTTTAGGAGCAACACAGCTGTTTTCTTGCTGGAGTCCTATTGTGAATGAGTGCGCTGTGTCCCAAAATCCTCCTCCGGTGTTTTTGTAAACACTGGGATCATATCTTCTTAATCCCTTCTGCTAGTTCATCTTGCTCGAGGTTGAGCCGGTGGGTCTGATTCTCAGAAGAGATGCTGTAAAAGAGATCAGTGATTCCACAGGGCCGCTGAGCGGGGACTCAACCAACCTGGTGAAGAGCTTCAGTCAGCTCTAACCCAGTTCTCTCTTATAATTAGACAACGTATAAGATGGACTGTTGTAATCATACTGTAGGTTTCACTCTCCACATAAGTCTAGATGGTAACATTTAATAACCATAAGAATGCAAAACATGCACATAACATGGATTGTATTAGTGTCCATTAGGCACGGACTATGGCTGAGCAGCATTATTAAAGCTCCTGGATGAGGTGGCATGATCAACTCACTGCTCTGCACAGTGCCATATTGGATTCACACTGGGCAGATAGATGTCTGAACTTACCTAAACTACTTTTTCTCTTTGTAATTTAAGTCTCATGTGATTTCATTTGTTCCTGATATGGTGTTAGAGTTCTGAGCCATCCTGTCATTAGTACTTTAACTGATTGAAAAGTAAATGAATCAGAAACTGTTTGAAAATCAGATGATAATGTATCTCATAGCCAAACATTTGATGGTCCCACTTTCTCAAATGTGAGAATTTGTCGCTTTTCTTTGACTTGTTGGAAATAATTGAAAAGTTTTTTCCCTTTGATGAAAAACAAATGCAGCGAATGCAGTTTTAAGATGTTTTAAAGAAGATAAAGAGCAAGAAGAAGAAGTACAGAGGATCTCAGGTGACACTCGAGATTACATGAAGTTAGCAGGTCAGAAGAAAAGCCACATTTATATGTGCCCTGATTATCCAGGACTCAATCCTGGCTCCTATGCAAAATATTTATCAGATATTAAGTGAAATAAAGGAACTAATCATTTTCCCTGTGTTTTAAGAAGCTTTATAATGGTAGCAATGCTTTGATCAGCCATGGCAGTGCCACTATTCAACACCCGTTTAAATGTGAACATGAGTAACAAATCTAACTCATTACATTGTGTAATATTTCATGAGACCGAATGAGCAGTTTTGTCCATTTAGTTGTTCTTGACAGTTTCTCCACCTGCTGAACACAGCTTCAGACGTCACAGTTGCTGTTGACACCACCCGTCCACTGTACTGCAGTGGAGTTCCATCATGGTCTATTTTTGGGCTTTGCTGCTCAAATTGTAGAAAACAGGATCGTTTTTATTTCATAGAAAAAGTTTTGTCTTCTAAAGAAAATGAAATGTGGCTCAGTAACTCTCTCAGTAACTGTCACATGATTTTCATCTTATGAGTCAGTAAGTGCAGAGAGAGATTGTTCGATAAAGCATTTTGTAGACAATATGATGCAATTAAAAGCTCTGGGAACAGTAAGTAAGGGGACCTTGAGTCAATATTGTTTTGTCAAACTATATCAAGACTATTATCATCTCACTCTCTCATTCATTTTCAAAACTGTAGATTGCGTCTATTGCAATGATTTGGTCTGATCTGACAGGATTGCCACGGCCTACTTAGCCCAAATGATAAAATCATTTTTCTCAAACATAACATACTACAAGCTGTGGCTTACATTCTACTCACATCAAAAGATATTCAACATGTCCCTCTGAAACCCCCCCAAGATGTTGGGTACATCTAAATATACTGTAGCATGTCAAAAGTAAATTGAATGCCTATAAGGACTTAAACTGAGGCTTTAAAAGCAATCACATCTATTTATTCAGCTGATGCTTATGTTCCTGTCACAACAGAAATTGAAGCCAGCTGAGGAGATAAATGTTTTACAATTTATATATATATATATATATATAATGAATATAGGTGGAGAAAGGTAGAGTGAGAGAGACATTTTGTACTGCATGTAAAATAGCAGTAAAAGAGAGCATGGATGGATGGATCTGTTGGCAGTCTTGTTTTGATCACAGCAGGGTCGGCTTTCTGAATGCCATGGAGGCAGAGTCTACAGCTGTGCTGTTCCAATAGGAGGCTCTTTTGATCAGGCTCTCTTAAGAATACAGAGACATCTTCAACAATGAGCAGGGAGATGTCAGTCTGCTGGGGTTTAGGGATATTTCAAGGAGCACAAATGGGATATGACTTGTTTTCAAAGGAAATTTTTACTTTGAATTGTAAGCAGTGTGCCTTTTTTTTTTCTTTCTTGAAGCAGATGCCAAGCGCGCACGGCCGTGACTCATAATAAAGAAAAAAAAAATACAAATGAAGACATGGAGAATGACAGGTGCATACAGAACACGAAACAGACACAAACAATAAACACTTCCTTGTTACGTTTATCATGACAAGCCGATCCCTTTTCTCAGAATAAGCACCTTCTTAAACAATCAATTTTGTCCTGCGAGATAAAGGTGCAGGCTGCTCGTGAACAAACAGGCTGCACATTAAAACACTGTTTACACAAACAAGGATCGGATTTATAATGAACCCGCTTCTGTTTCATCCCACCCATTCATCTCTGTCCACGCTGCCTTTTGGAGGATATCTCTTGATGATATCTTGATCTTTTTCAGCATATTGTTGACGTGTTTACATTGAAAGTCTCTGAAAACCGTTTCCTGCCAACCCAAGTGTGCACAGTGAACACATCTGCAATAATGTTGTCTTCAATTTGAGCTTCTGACTACAAAAGCATCCTCTCTGGCTTTGTTCTAAATACAAAGCATTTGGTAAAGCTTAGAGAAACATTATTGGTCTTGCAAAAGTCAAGAGATTCATGATGCTTTGCCTCAGAGGATTTTTATAAGTAAACAAAGTGTTTTAATAGTCTAAACTTAAGCACATGTGGGATATATAAAACAGTAATAAGAATCTAAGTACATGTAGAGAGAAAAGCAAATGTGCAGAAAGTAAAAGTCATATTTCCAGTGTGTCCAGAGATAATGAAGAAGGCTCTGTCTTGCAGTGACGAGTCAACGACACACGCTGTAGCTGGGTTGGTAGCAGTGGAATCCTGAGTATCGTTCTGTCGCCATGTCCCTGTGAAACACATAAAACTCCAATTCCTCTCTAGAGCAGCGAGCTCGTCCATCTTATTGTCTTACGCTGCTCATTATAGTAGAATGGAGATATGGCTTATACCTGCCTGGGCCCAGCTTGAATCCCCTCATGCCTCTGTCCGTACTCTGCAGCCTCGGTGTCTTCAGCTCTCGATTTTTGAGGTGATGTCAGTTGATCTGGCCACCGTGTTGTCCCAACTTCAGCGCCATCGGCTGGTCCCTAATGTAAACAAGTAGTGTTGCTAAATAAAAATAAATCACTACTGTAGCTACAACAAGTTACACTATGAAGAAATCACCCCAAAAAAACACATCCCAACTGTCTTCACTAGCAGGTATGCAGTTTTAAAAAGTTACTAAAAGGAAGTTAAGAAGTAGGAAAAGTAAGAAAACAGCTATAAAGCATTAAGTTTCCAATTTTTAGGAGAAGGGTTTAAGGTGGTGATCACACCCCACAGATAGTGAGGCTGTTTAGAGCCAATTGGATTTCGACTCATCGACCAAAGACCTGTGGCAATATAGTTGCACTTCAACACATGATGAGGGCGTTTGAGGCTCAGGAGGTAGAGCGGGTAATCCGCTAATCGAGAGGTCAGTGG
Organism: Hippoglossus stenolepis; assembly: GCF_022539355.2. Classification (NCBI taxonomy): domain Eukaryota; kingdom Metazoa; phylum Chordata; class Actinopteri; order Pleuronectiformes; family Pleuronectidae; genus Hippoglossus; species Hippoglossus stenolepis. Next base: position 15,384,334 of record NC_061505.1, on the reverse strand, counting down.
TTCAATTCCAGATTCCTCCAATCCTGAGGCTATAGAAACTTAATTTTAGGAGCAATATCCTCCCGGGCTTATTTGTACAGAAATGTGTTTTATTTGCACCAGGTAATAATGAAATAAGCAGTCTTGACATACAGTGTTGGAACAGTTCTAACAGAGAATGTGAGACACATTAAGGAAACAGCTTTGGTGAAGAGAGAGCGTTCCCAGGACCCGAAAATAACAGAGTTGAACAGAAGGGGGATCTTGCATATCTCTTTTCCACGAAGTCAGCCAACTGGTCATAGCTCAGTCTGTCACACCCGGGTCCTTTGCTACCTCCAAATTCTGTTCTCTAGTCCCATTACTTACGTCTGAGAGACATTTGGAGCGCACATGGATTTGAATTTGGAGATAACTTGGCTCCGGACCGATAATCCTGTCATGTCGCATTTGGGCTCAATTGTATTGACTGCGCCTGGGTTTTGTCCCAGTCCCTGAGTGAGAACCGGATGCAGGGATCAGAGAGCAGGAGCACAAAACACATGTAAAAAAGAATCGTAACTCCTTTCAAATGGCTTGTTTTTGGCGAAAATTATGCAATGATTTCCTCCTCACCCAGAGCACTGCAGGCGGCCCAGTGCTACATCTTAATTCAAGCCATATTTTTGGATCGGATTGTCTGAAAATGAAATTGAGAGTTCCCAAAGGTCTTTTGCATGACAGTAAATTGATTGCCACTGGTATTGTGTGGCGGGTATTCAACCGTGGAGTGTGGGATTGGAAGAAAAAAAGAAGGAAACGTAAAGGAAGAGTGATGTGAATGCTGGCCCTTGTTAGAGCAAACTGAGGTGGCGGTAATTACAATTGGCCTCTCCTTCCACAGAATGGATTAGATAAAGATTGATACGGTAATAGTGCTTTCATTTCAATTTCATTACAAGACTCTTTGTGTGTGTGAGAGTGATAGAGAGAGAGAGGGAGAGAGAGAGAGAGAAAGAGAGGAAGAGAGGAAGAGAGAGAGAGAGAGACGGTTTGAAAATGACTTTGTGTATGAATTGTGATATGTGGCGAGTAGGCATGTGCATATGGAAGCGTGGATCAGTATATGCTTTCACGGAGGAGCTCGGTAAGAGGGAAGCAGCAGAGGATCTGTCATAACGATGAAATGAGGTGCGGCGGGAGATGGAAGCAGCACATTTGGCAGGAAGTCTGTGAGAAACCAATATCATTGTATTTAATTTTGGGCCAGTGATTTGTCAAAGCCCGTGACTGTGATGGAAAGTTGGATGCGGGGTTGACTGTTCTTTGCAGTCACATGGGATGGAGGTGGGGGAGGGCGGAACTCATTGAGTGTAGGTCATCCACTAAGATGTGCTCTAAGATGCTTGTCTTTCATATTTAACTCAGTATGAGTCACTTTTCTGTGTTTCATGTATGACACAGAATGTTCATTTTAGACCTTTAAAGTGTGACGTACTTTAAAGCTTTGTATGTGCAGAAATACAAGGTTCAAATGCAAGACGGCTCCATTTACATCCAAGTTGACTCAGTCATTTAGTCGATTACGTCTCTACTTAATCCATTTAATCTGAGTGACAATCTAGTAACTCAGTTAAATGCACTGGATGTATTCATGCTTTGAATGTAAATGCTAAATTCAGAGCCAAATTCCCTCTGTCCATTTCTCATGAAAGCAATACCTGAGGATTCAAGTATGAACTGATTAGAATTAGGTGGTCAAAGGTCAAGGTCACTGGGACTTTGGAACCTGTGAATGCAGCAACTCTGGAACAGTTTGAAGGGATTTCTTCAAATGTGACACAGATATTTGCATGGTCGGAGAAATAATCCCTTGTGCAGGAGGCACTGCTTTAATGAAAGTGATGCTTAAAATCCACATGTGACCTTATTGCAGCAGACAGCCTGAATAAAATGTGGATCTCCTGGTGGCAGTAATTATATTTACGAGCGGAAATGGCAGGTCATAAATGAAACACAAGGGCCTTGTTTACTTTTATTTTCAATTACCTACGCTGCTTAATTGCCACCACATTTATTCCAGGTAGTGTGGGTAAATGCTCTACCTGCAGTTCATTGCATAGTGTAGATTAGTTTCCAGCTGCATGCACGCAATCTCTTGCATTGTTTGCGTTGCCATGTGGACCAGTGAAACCTGAATCTTTACAAGCCCTTTTCAGGTCGAAGCCGCCTCACGTTGGTCTGTGATTACTGTCTGCCACAGATTAAGGCAGGCTTGTTGGCCTGGATGGCAATAAAACTACACGACTGTATTTTGGTGTGGGAGAAACAACTTTTCCCACAGCTAGTAATGTGCCTGAAGGGGGCTAGATAGTCACAGAGCTGTTATACAAAGCTAAATTAGAGCTGAGTTGGTGCCAGCGAGCAGCAAACGGAGGAACACACCTCCAGATGCTCCTCCATGCCAACCTTGAAAATCAATATTTTAGAAAATATTTCTCTTTCTATTAGTTTCAGGTATGTCCCTGACACTGAGCTTTTTTCGTTTAACCTAAAATGTTGAGTCCCTCCAACCAGCCTCACCTGAAGCTAAAGCTAACAATGTAAGCTTTGATTCTCCCAGTGCAGCGACATGGATGATTTGCCATTGATGTGGTAGAGCGCCTCCGAGAGGAACCTTTAACAGAGGTATTGGAAATTGGAGTTGCACCTTCAGAAGGTGCAAAGCTCTGAAAAGGAACTCCTGGAGAGGGTGTAATCTTTTAGGGGGCAGGCTCTGGAGCTGGGGAACTTTCTAGGGTTCTTGGATAACACAATCCCCAGCCTAAAGATTTGAAAACAATCCACTCAAGCTCAAAGTGAACGACCTTTAGTGTCAGACGCGCCACAGCAACACTATAATTGTTGGGACTATAAAGGATGTGAACCACTAGAATCAAGAGCCTAATCCTGAACTTTATTTTCTCTGACTACTCAACAGAGATGACATGGAAGTGGTGCAATTCTTTTCAAGCTCAGGGTGGAGTATGGCCTTCACTCACCAGAAGGATCAAACACAAGGGCCAAGTCTTTCAAAAGAGCGATGAGGAAATGTCATTAATGAACACTGACTTAGAGAACTCTCTGTTCGTTTTTATACAGAGGATAAATCATACATCTTGACTTTTTGGCTGTGAGATAACCCAGTTTGACTTTATGAGAGACTGTCAATTCGTTTTTTTACACCAACCAGCTATCCAGCATGCATTTGGTTAAATGTGTTCTTTTACATTACAATGCATGTTTTTTATGTATCTTGTACTATATAAAATTTTACTTTGCGTGTCCTTATCTCCGAGATAATGTCAGTATAAGACAGCACTGGGCATAGCAGATTTTGGGGAAGGAGGTTTCTGGTTTCCGTTTGTACTTTGACCAATCACGTTTGAGCAGGCTTTGGTTTCCTGCATGTAAACAGTCCATGTGGAGAGCAAAAGAGGTGGAACACATTGACCGAAATGCATCAGCTATCAGGCTTTTAGTTTATCTACTTTCATATACACACAGTGGTGGCTCCTGCCAAATTTCTCAGGGGGGTGCAATTGTTGCGATGATGGCTAAGGTTACCTGTTTAATGGGTAAATAAATGAATCCGTGATTAGTTCAACTTCGGCTTGGTTGTTCTCTGTAGTGTTTTGGTTTTTCCACAGCACCTGAAGGCAGCACCGTAGCTCTGCAGCCGCGGAAGCCACGCCCAGTTAGGGAGAGCTGTGTGAGATTTTTTTCATGATTTTTAACCCTGCTTTTACATACTGTTGTTAGACAGTTTAATGACAAGGTCATCAGACAAAATAAACAGCGAAATCACTCATTTATTTTGAAGCACACGTTTTTTGACATATCATTTGCCTGTAGCTTTCTCACAGGCCGTTTCATTAAATCATTAGATCTGTGCAGAGTTATTGGTCTGACCATTAGCATAACAAACCAGTGTTTTTGAATGATGTCACCAGAACATTCAACAGAGTCATTATTGTTTGATCTTACCTCTTGACTCACTTTGTTTCACTCTTTGCTGAATTTTCAAAGTAAAATGTCATTGCAACTTTAGAATTTTTTCCAAAGTCAACATTTTCTGCTGGGCTAAATTATGTTTTTCAACCTTGAAAAAAAGTTTCAATTTACTCAGAATTCATTGTAGGCTACTGTAGACCTGTTCAAGGTCGTTTAGAACTAAACTGCTTCCAGAAATGCTTTAATCTAGACATCAATATAATATACGAGATTTGTCATTTTTAAAGCTAGGGTTAGTAATCCTGGAAAAGCTGCCAAGAGCAGGCTACAAAACTGAAACCAATACATCCCACCCCCTTCCTTCAGCCCCCTCGCCACAGATACGCTCCATAACATATGAAAGTGCACTGACAACTGACTTTTTCGCTCACAAAATTCTGTGATGTATGTCTGTAGGGCGCACACAGGCAAGCAGGTCTGTAAATGACAGACCTCTACATCATTCTCAATGAAATGGTTGGTGGTGTTTATCACAGTGCTGCAAGGGCCACAGACACTGGCTTTTTAATATTTTTGTCCATCAGGATGCGAAGAGGATTTCAACAAATAAGATTCAGATTCACAAACAACTGACCAACACTGACTTTAAGCTAGAATGTATCTGGCCTCAGATGAGATTCATCTCCATTGCAAGGGTAGCTGAGACTTTTGGGTACTATAGTGTTTAGATCCAGCTGCCAAACCAAACTGCCAGCAGGGTGGGGTTTGCACATTTCCAACCACAACTGCCAGTCATGCTGCAAGGAGATTTCTGAACCTGCCTCTTTACTAATACATCAAACAAGAGCAGGCAGACAGGCTGGAATCAAACCAACTGGTATCATCCATCAAACTGATGTCTTTAAAAAAAAAGAAAAACTCTGATTACTTTCCATAGAAACGTTTCTTGCACAGTGAAGGGTAATGAGCAACACCATGGGGCCTTCAGCATGTGACACAGTCATGTTTGGTACACTGTATTATCTCAGCCAACATAACCTACAGTATATCAGTGTTTAGGTATTCAGGAGGTTTCATGTTTATTTGTTGAAGAACATTAAGGACAAAGGCTTTATCCAAAAATGAATGAATTTAACGTGACACATGAAAGATAAGTTCTGGCGTGAGAGAATGAGCTGCATTGCAATGCTGTGGTGCAAATGTGCACACTGCAAATACCACTGCGCACACCAACTTCTAAGAGATCTCTTATGTTATTATGAAAAGTGTAAAACATTGGTTTTGTTGCTAGCAGGTGAGCCTCCAGATTTCCTATAAGGCAGTTGCATGGTACAAAGACAACAAACAGCCTCACCTCTGATTGTTCCTTTGCCGTCTACGGTGTCTGATGTTTTGTTGTCACGATTATCTTCTCAGGACAGCTTCGCTTGCTAGTGGCCTCCATTTTCATAGCAAAATAACGTTACATTGCTGTCTTGACTTTACTGATAGTAAAGAGGGGAAGTCAACAGGTCAATGTGACCGTGCTCAGCCCCTGCTGGATCAGGACACAATCTACTTTCAAATAAAAAGTCTTATCAAATAAAATTTTCCAATGCAAATATACAATGGGGAGACATTCTTCGTGAACCTTTTCTTGCTGCCGTGCGATTATGTTTTAAAATAAAACTCCTGACTCGTCACAGTGCAACGAAGCCGTGGTCTTCTCTGCTGCTTTATCAGCCCTAAGGAAGCACCTGGTGAATTAAGACATAAACGTTGGTTATGTAAAATAGATAAGACAATAGTTAAAGCTGCATCATAAACATAATGTAGAGGTGATTAGTGTGTTTGTGTGCTAATCACCATCACCTAGCTGGGGTACCGTCAGTGGTGTATCTGAAGGTTAATGAGGTGTTTCATATTTAATTACCACCATGATTAGCCAAACGTGGAAGCACAATGGCTCACTAAATCCAAAGAGAGTTTGGAAATGGTTTTGAAATAAGCTGACGACAAAGGAACCTTCAGCATTTCAGATTGTATTGTCCACTGCCTTTTTATAGTGTAAATCCACTCACACACACACACACAAAAATACATTAAAGTGTGTCTGTCTTCCTGAACTTGAATTTAACTATCCCTAACTTTTAGTTAACTTTTAGCTAACTGTCCAACCAGTTCTGGACAGTGTTTTTGTATTTTCTGGCTGGTTGGTTGTTGGGAACCAGGCTTCCTTCTCTGTATCTGGGGCTGCCATGCAGACCCTCTGCCCTCAACCAGCCCATTCTGTAGTTTATATGCTCATTGGGAAAAATTCGTATTTCTACAGTGTTTATGCATTTTTGTGTCTGTGTGTTTGTGTACATGCATTTGCTTGGACCAGATTATAAATCACATTTTCAATTGGTGATGGGCCAGTATTTTCACCGCTTTGTTTGATTGAAAGATTTTCAAGAAGGACTTTGTGTTTTTTAGAAACTGTGTAAATGTATTATTCGTTATATTGCTATTTGTCTTTTCATTTGCTCAGAGGGACAGAATATTCCATGTTGAGAAGTTATAATATAAGATAATATACTTGTTTTCACATAGCTGTAGGCGTCCTCCTCTTCACACTCCACCTCCTCCTCTGAATTCTGGAAGTATGTTTTGGGGATTATTGGCTTTTTGGGAGATCAGCGCTCGCAGCAAAGTAACAAATCACCATGCAATCCAACAGACAGAAGACATGTTTTAATTTGTCACCTTGCTAGCTTTCTTGCCGCCGTCAGCAAGGGGAGAAACACCTTTACTATGTGTTTCATTTCATAGGCTTTAGTGTTGTAATCCACTGTCACCTCCACTCATATATCTGGTCTGGGCTCAGGGTTCAGGAGTGTGTGTAAGTCGGTGTGTGGTTCTTCTTGTAAAGACACGAGGACGCAAATCCTCCAGTGAGGATACTTAACCATTTCTCATTTTTTTCTCATTATTAGTTTAGGATTAGGATTTTGAGTTTTAGATTAGTATAAGAAGGTTGACTCTCATCCTGTCCAAAGAGATTGGGATTTGTGTTGAAATCACACTCAGAGTGAAGTTTCAGGTCAATGATGTTCCCTATGATCGATGAAACTGGTGGCACTGTGTGTGTTTAAATGTTCTCTTGGTGTTTAGAACTTGATGACAATTCTTGTCTCTGTATACGAACCTAGGGTTGGTTTCAATTCACATTTGAACTGATTCAGTACTGTTACCCAATGTTACCTTTATTCTGTACATCACTCTCTCTGTTGATGTACGGCTTCCATTTTAAGGTGTGTTGTTGTTGTCGTCTTTGTTCCTACCGGTAATGGTCTGTATTTATAGAGCGTTTATCTAGTCTTATCGACCACTTAAAGTGCTTTACAGTACAAGTCACATTCACCCATTATTTTTCTATCACACTCTGCTGGCAGAGACATCAATGGCAACTTATGGTTATCTTGCTTAAGGTGCACTTTGGCATGTAGACTGGAGGAGCTGGGGATCGAACCCCCGACCTCTCTGTTTGTGGACGACCCGCTCAATACTTCAAATATCCTCAAGGTTTAGGACATACTGAAAATCAATCAAAACTACTCGAGTGTGTTGTAGCATGTTAGTAGGATGCAGTCAATGGGCATTTGGCTAACGCCAGTAAGTCATCATCCATGGAGGCTTGAGCTTGCCATTTCATCACATCTATGAACTGGACTTAACATCAAGGTTTGACTGAATGGAAAGGCTCTATTTTCATCTCATGGGGATCAGATCAAGCATTGGAGATTGAAGAGACAAATGTGTATTTATTGTTTGACCATGAATCACCACAAGTGCTTTTGCTCTGTAATTTGAATTGATAACTTTGCTCTACGTTCCGCCAATTCTGAAACTGCACTGTGAAATCAGACACATCTGCAGTCTCTGCTGCGTCGTCACTCTAGCTGCTGGTGTGAGTTACTGTTAATAAACAAGAACTGTGACTAAATATGTTCATCAATGACCTTTTATCTCACGATGAAGGCGAGGACGTTGATGAGCTAAATATGACACCATTAAATAATTACTGCTACTAAATTTCCACATAGAAAGATCTGACAAAAAAGGGATGAGAAGTGGGGTTTTCTTTACACAGTGAGGCAACAATATACGTATAGGAACAATCCAGCGGAGGAAATAACCTGTATGCTATACAAGAGAATACCAGTGCACTTATGTGGCACTGCTCTTCCGTCCATGCACTGGCACAAAAATAGAGCCCTACGTGTTATGAAAAAAAGGAAGGATATAACAATACCAGCCCATTATCCCAATGAATTATTATGTCTTTATTAGATCATTCTGAAGTGTATGATTCACATGTGACATCAATGGCCACTGCTGTTGTAGGAAGTGTTTAGCTTAAGTACTGAAGGGGGAAGTACAGGGTTGGTGGATGAGCAAGAAGTGCGTCTGAATTATAAGCGAGATGTGTGTTGACATGTGCTTTAAAAAAGAAAACAAAAAATCCCTTCATTTAAAAAGAACATTTTAGTTGCATTACTTCAGCTGATTAAAATGCAGCTCCTTGCCTGTACAGAGAAAACCAGAGAATTGTCACACACACACACACACACACACACACACACACACACACACACACACACACACACACACACACACACACACACACACACACACACACACAGTTTAAGTCTTGAGTGTAAAACCCACTCACACATTGCAGATGTGTGTTTCTGCATTATCGACTAACGGTCCAGAAATCACTGAATTGTTAATATTGAATTGTATTTCTATCTCTGCTGTGTCTGCTGATTAGAGGTGTCTGTGTAATAGAGCAGTCGGCTCTTATGTAGATCCAAGTCGAGTCCAGTATGGCTGCTCATCAGAACGGGGGCTCATTAGTGGAGGAGCTGCAGATGTAACATGACATCTGAATCAGTGTGGCCATTTGTACTGGAGGGAAAGAGGATGATTAAACCCATCGCTAATGGATTTTGACCGCAAAGGCTCACACATGCTCATCCGAGCCCACAGGTGTACTGCAGCACAGATACATCTCCTTTAAGAAGTACATGTAGTCAGTAAAGGCTCTTACAAGTATAGCACAGCAAACACACACACACAGACATACACACACACACACGCACACACTCAGTCATGACTCATCCCTTTTATCCCTGGCGTTAACACAGTCAGGCCTGTTTGACACGTCGAGGGCCAAAGCACTGCAGCCAAACACTGATTTCACTTTCCCTCATTTAGCTGCTCAACAAAAGCCAAGCCTGTGTGTGCGTGCGTGTGTGTGTGTGTGTTTGTGTGTGTAAGGGGCGGTCATGTGTTAAATTAGCACACAACACCTGCCTCCATTACATGGCAATTAGACTCCACATCACATCCACACACATTACGGGTGAGCTTTTCACTTGAACGTCTCTGTCTCTTTAGTGCACTGTAGTCTGTGTAGTGCTCTGTGCTTGTGCCAGCACGCCTCTGTTTATTCCCGTTTGATTCCGAACCTTTACACTCTGTTCCGCGCGCTCTCATCTGACTATTTACCTTCGGCTTTCCACGCGTCCACATTTTCTCGCGGCTCGGTCTGCGTTTACCTCGGCTTTTGTTGCCACGGAGCTTCTTCCTTTCTTAACTGGCAGGCTTGAAAATGAGAAGCTGCAGCAATATTAGCATAATACTTTAAAACCGAGGGAAGTATACAGAGTCGTTTAATAGACAGAGCAGGAGGCAGATATTTGTGAAGAAGAATTTGTCCTCCTCAGCAGGTGGTCCAGATGTTCGGTCTGTCCTTGGTGAGTCGACTCAGTTGACTTTCAGACTTTGTGTTCAGATGAAAACGATGTCGGACATTGGAGCTGGGCTACTACACGTCTGTACACCGATACATTAAAACAGAAAGAGACTGTGCGAGCATCATTATGCTGTATTCCTTATAGCGATTTAATCTTGTGAATGCGTTATATAGGGCTGTTTATCCAAAAACTGAACTCTTATTTAACCAAACACACACACACACACACACACACACACACACACACACACACACACACACACACACACACACACACACACACACACACACACACACACACACACAACTGATGACAGAAAGCTAGAACATTTTTTCATTTTAAATGTTGGTATTAAATGGCTGTTTTGCCCTGTTTTGGTCATATGTCCAGATAGTCAGTCAGCCTGGCTCACTGCTGCAGCTTCTCCCCCAAAGAAAATGTCATGTTATTTGACTGAAAACTCTGCATTCGAACATCAATTTGTACTTTTGTCATTACAGTGTTTATTATGGACAACACAGGTTGTTTGTTTTGTTTCTGACTCTATAAGTAGAAAAGTAGAACAGATATACTCACAGACGGAATATGTCCTAAAGTATTCCTTCACTTTTTCAAACCTAACTCGCTCGTATTTTAATCCATACAGTATCCTTTCCTTTCAGAGCTGTAGAGAACTCAAGGCACAGCTAAGTGCTGTGTGAAAATCACATCATATCTGATCCTATTAGCACACAGTCTCGATCCATGATCTGAATTCGAGTTCCCTATATTTTGAAATGTACTGTTGAGATTACGCGAACTCAAATCAGTCTATGGATCTATCCATTTATTAATTTGCACCATTTAAAACACACTATTGCATCAAAGACACTGGCAGATCATCAGTGTCGTAAACACCACATGTTCACACCTTTGAATGCCACCACATCCTTGGCTAAATAGAATGTGATCCGCTCTGCCACCTCCAATCATATCTGCTGCTTTTATCACTTGTTTTCCACTGATAACTGTTAGTTTCAGAACCTTTTGAGATACAGATGAGTGTGGTTGTAACAACCTCCCTGCAGGTGCTTCCTTTTTAAGGTGGTTGAATAAATTTGTCGTACCACCTCCAGAAGTGTCACCCAGCTGCCCGACAGAGTTTACAGATAGCTTATCACAGTGTTCAGAGCCAAACTCCTGACACACTGACGTCAGGCACTTCTTTGGGCATCAGCTCCTCATCCACCACGCTGCTGGCACAACTGTTTTTACGTTACAACTCATAGGAAAGATACCGGTCGTCATTCTGTTGGTTTGTGGACGGAGCATAGATTGTGTTGTTATGGTAGACTAAGAGTAAATGTCATCAAATGTCACCATCTCTGATTCACCTGAAAAGTAGATTGTAGTCACCCACCCATAAAAGTATTGTTATAATAGTGGGGAGAAACCCTTCCAGCCTCTAGTAACGAGTTTTTTGACCAGGACGATTCTTTTCTTGTTCTACTATAGAAAACATGATGATACGTGACATGAAATAAAAATGTTTACTCCCCCCCAAAAAAAGGCATTGTGATGCTAAAATCATAAAATTATGCAATTTTATTGTGGGAAGAAGCAGGCTGAAATACCATTTCTTAATAATGACCACTTTGCTTCTTTATCTGGCGCTGGGATCGTAGCGCTACGGGAAAAACACCATTATTGCAAATGTACAGGCATTGTAGTTGTGCGGCATGTTTATGGAAATTACTCTAACACTGGTGTATTTCGAAAGATCTGACATAAGGACGGAAAAAAAACGTGCTGTGAATTCAGTTCCTTCCTGTTTTTTTGCTCTCTGCTTTCCATTAACTTCTCCCTCTATTTTCCACACCGGCTCTCTGCGCCCTCTCTCCCCCCCAGTCATGCAGTAGAAAACACCTTTCTCAAAACACTCCAATCAAGAAGCTCTCCACATGTTCCCTTCCCATCCCTGCTCATCTATTATTAGTTAAGCATCAGCCGAGCAGCGGGATGGATGCACCCACTCCGCCCGGACTCACCTCCTCGGGTCCATGCATGGGCAAATACCCCATTTTCTCTCATCATGCCGTCCATTGTTTGGGAGAAGTCGTTCCACCGAGGAACATGTTGTGCTCTTGTATTTTGCTGAGCAGTCCATAGCAACAGGAAGAGGAAAGACAAGACACATGTAATGACACAGAACAACAGTTCTTTTCGTGCATTGGGACTCTGGTTTCTCTGGTTCCTGCTCTTTCTGCTTGGTCTGTAAAGAACAGGTTGAGACCCAGGAGCGTTTTTCTTAAGTGGAACTTGACTGTACGTTTTGCGGAGAGGAATGATAGTGATTTTGACCCTCACCACTCACACACACACACACACACATTCTCTCTCTCTCTCTCCTCTCCTCTCTCTTTCTCTCTCTCTCTCTCTCTCTCTCTCTCTCTCTCTCTCTCTCTCTTCTTAAACTCCCCACTTCTTCTTCTTCTTCTTCTTCTTCTTCTTCTTCTTCTTCTTCTTCTTCGTCGTCATTGTCGTCTTCTTTTCTTGCTCTTCCACTTTTGTCAAATCACTGTAATTTCATGGCCAAACCACACAGCACTGGATTTGATCGTCTTCTCAGGAGGTGGGGAGGGGAGGAAAGGGGGAAGCAGACCACCGCTGACCTAAATGTGGCTCTCATTAAAATGGCCTGCACACGAGGGGAGGAGTGCAAGCCAAGACAGCCCCTCATCCTCTCTTTTTTCCTCCTCTCTTACTTTCGTCTCATGTTGTGTTGGCCTTTTTTCCCCTGCTCTCCACTCCTTCTTTCTTGCCACTCCAGCTTTTATTTTTCTTCTTTCTTCTCACCCTTTTCTATTTTCATTACGTTTCCGTTTTCACCACCCCCCCTCCATATTTTTCTTCGCCTTCCCTTTCTTTATTTTATTTCTGTTTCTTGGCTTTAGAGGGCCAGTGTTTAGATGTTACAAAAGAGAGGGTTTTGCAGCCGGTCAGGGAGGAAAACAAGGTTACAGCACAGAGATGAAGAAGAAAAAACAAAATCCTATTTTGTGGCAGCTGAAGATTGCTATACATCATTCTCTGTTGTTTTTTTTGTGTGTTCTTCAAAATTGAGGTTGTAACTTTTTACCATTTCACCTGCCGCCTAGTATTGCGGTGTTTTGCCATCCCAGCCTATGGAACATGATTTACTATTAACATGGATATAAGAGTTGCCTGACCTACTTTTTTTCCACCGCAAAAAAAACAAAAAATCTATACAACAGTAAAATAATGGCGACAATATGGTTCCCCGCCTTTAAGCCTGAATAATAATAACACGAGGAGCAGAAAGCAAGATTAGTGCAGACGAATAAAACAAAATAGGGCCATAACAATTTCGGGCTCAGTTTTGAGTCTCTCCCGGCAGAGAGAGAGAAAAACCCAAGCAGGCTACGGACATTAGAGAGTGATGCATGCTGTGTGCGGAGGAGCAACAAAAGAACATCACAAAAAACATGGCTTTGTCCTTCTCCCCCTCAAAGTAAAGTAAATGGAGGCTATATGGGCGTCTTGTACATTAGTCTGATAGATGAGTGTGTATTAACCAGGAACAGAAATGGGGCGTTGTCTCTAACGAAATGTCTAATGTACCATAGCTGATGCATCTGGAGATGGTATCCATATGTTAGTGTTTATGCGCTGTGTGTGTGTGTGTGTGTGTGTGTGGGTGTGGGTGTGTGTGTGTGTGTGTCTTTTCCTGGACATGAATAAGTCTTTTTGCTCAGTCATGGTCAGAAACAGAGGCAGGAAGGAGCTCGGCATTAAGGCGTAATCAACATTTCCAATCAGGGCTACGGCTTCCTAGTGATTAATTTCATTATCATTAATCTACTGATTATGGGCCCAAAGTGACATTACTTGAGTGTCTTTTTTTGTCTGACCAAAAGTTCAAAACAAAGAAATCTCAGCAAACTATAATGACTAACTTGAAATAGTTGATTCCCCCCCAGTTTTGCTTCAGTAAGACGGAGAAATCTCTCCTTTCTCTCCCTGTTAGAGTTAAGTCAAGACGGTGCCATACATTGTGCAGATTGCACACACTGCTCCGATGTGAAGCTGCATGTAGTCACAGTGGTGCTTAGAGCTTATACTAATATCCATAAGTTAACATGTTCACATGAAATTGCTTCTATGTTTATACAGTTTCCTTAGACTCATGGGAATCTTGTTATTTAAAGGCTGCTGCACACTAGAGGATTTTCGACTCATAACTGTTTTTAAAGACGTGAGAGACCACAGACATAATGACAGGTTGAACCGATTTTATCGATTAATCTTATAATCTTCAGAATGCACACACCTTCCATATGTAGGAAACAACAGTGGTGATTCCAGAGACTTGAAATCTCACAGGAACTTTGGATATCTTTTTTTCTGATGTTTGGAAAACAACTTTAAGGTGCATTACCGTCACCTTCTGAGCTGGAGTGTGGGACACCCGAGTGATTGAATGTAACTTCAGAAGAAAAAGACACATGGAGGAGAACCGACGTCGTGTGTTCTGTTTTGCAGCAAAAAAAAAAAAACTATGGATAAAATCATGGCTGAGAAGGCTCATACATTTTGCAGCGTGAGCTGGAGGCGAGTTGGAAATGTATGGTTGCTTTTAGTCCCGGCTGCTCAAATAAGCAACATCCGGTTAGGGATGCTTCCTGGTCAGCTCGCTCTCAATGGCTTTTGCAGGTTTCTGTTGTCGCCGATTATCGTCGATCAGGGAGGCTCCGGCTTAATCGGTGGCTTTAAGATTGTTTTGTAAACCCCTCACACTTCAGCATTATTTGGGCAGCTAACTGACACCAACTGACCTTTAGTCAGGAACGCCACCGCAATCGTCGGAAGGAGCGAATTGGGTCTAAAATCAGCCTAATTATCCTCTCGTGTGCAGCACCCATTAAAATGTGTTTCACACACAATAACTATGTGGGTGGAAATAATAATCACATGGGAAATTTTCATAACTGCGAGAGATACAACAGCAGCCAAGCAGCTTGCAGCCATTACCCAGAAGCAGTCAACATCAAAACTGTGCATCTCAGCTTGACTTGCAAAGATCTTTTAATGATCGCAGAATAGTTTGACTCATTCGCTAGTTCCAGCTTCCCAAATATCATGGATGTGCCGCTCTGTGCAATGTCACTGTAAACTGATCGTGATCCGATAGAAGTGAGTTTCTGACAATTTTGTGAGTTCCTTACAAATCTGTCATGTAAAAAGTATAATCAGCAGATTAATCATTGGAAATATTTGCTATAGTTGGGGCCTTAAATTCAGCAGGTAAGGACTTTTACAAAAAATACCCTAGATTTAATTTTTAAGAAGCTTTTAAGAAGCAGAACTGTGGTTGTCATTTTCTAAGTGGATCGCAGTCCCTCCAGCATATCACTGCGTTAGAACATTCTTGTTTATGTTCATTAGTGGTTTCTATTACAACAATTTTTAAACTTGCAGGGGAGAAAGGGGGGAGGAAATCAAAGCACTGTTCTTTCAAACCAGGCTATTGCACACAGCTGTTAAATGAAAAAAATAAATAATGTATGGTGTGGGCCTACATACTGAACTGTAGCCTAGTTCTATAGAGCTCAGACCCAACAAAGAGTCCTTGTTGAGGCTCTCTTGTTATGTCTCTCTCGCTCACACACACACACACACACACACACACACACACACACACACACACACACACACACACACACACACACACACACACACACACACACACACACACACATTCACATTCACACTGCTGTAATGTCACTGTCATTATTTTACAGCGTGGTGTGTCACAGTGTTTGTTTCTTTCATGCCATTATATACTTTCTTCTATCAGCTATGCAGCCTGTGTGCAGTTGTCTGGTATGCATAAACCCTGTTTTGTTAAATGCGGCGCTCAGATTTTTTTACTCTTTCACATGCAAGTTAAAAAAAAACAGTAAAGAATGTGAACAAGGAAGTTCTACTACAGACAGATTTTGCTGGGGGACCCATCAAACTGTGATTGTAGGCATCAAAGTGTCAGGGATCCTTTTGGTTAGTTGGTGGCATCTTAACGGTGAAAAATGTTTGTGATGTGTCTCCCTTTTGTAACTTAACTGTTACCTGTCTTTGCGATACGACTTCAAATTGATATCACAATTATTTCAAACTTTTACTGCGATAAATAAACTATTATTACATTTTTTATTTCCTTGTGCCTCAATCGGTTCAGTGGTCGCACACACCATCTCCTCTCCACATCATCTTCTATAGCTTTTCTGCATGGCTGTACTTCAGTAAAACTTTTTAAACATTCATTAAGTCTAACTTCATTTTTAAAGGCACCATTGTTTTGAAGTACTGGAAACCCCACCGCCAACTGAGAAGAAATGCTTACAATGCGGTTTAGGCTCCGTGTCAATCCTTCTCCAACATTCAATCCAACTCCCCTTTTCTGTAAAAAAATCCAGACCCACTGTGTGTGTGTGTGTGTGTGTGTGTGTGTGTGTGTGTGTGTGTGTGTGTGTGTGTGTGTGTGTGTGTGTGTGTGTGTGTGTGTGTGTGTGTGTGTGTGTGTGTGTGTGTGTGTGTGTGTGTGTGTGTGTGTGCATTTGATACTAGTGTAAGGGTTTAATTGCTGGTCAATGCCTCTTGGATGTCAAGTACAATTAGCGAGCTGAGGGCTGTGTGTTCTGTCCATCTGGAGGTGGTACAAAGTGACCAGGATGGAGCCAGAGATGGACTTGCTCATGATCCCAAAAGCAATCTGCGAGCCGGGCTCCTCGCCTCTACATGCCACATTGTCACCACCCGGGAATTGAGCCTGCCACTCTCCGATAAGGGCTCAGCTGACTGCTTAACCATGCCAGCGCTCATTACCTCATGCTAGATCAAATCCCCGAGGGCCTTCAGCTCCCCTCTGAGTCCCTCTTTACGGGCCTCCGGCAACTCATTTAGAAATGAAAGTGGAAAGACTCACCTGTGAACTGAAGCTACAGGGACAGCAGGTGGAAGGAATGGATGTGAAGCCATACCTTCTTCCCTCGTCCAGGATCTCAAAGCTGTCATATTGCACTTTTTCACACAATGTGCTTCCTCGCAGAATTCTTTTCATCTCGTTCTTTTTTCCAATCCCAGCAGCTTATTTTGTATTTTCAGTGCCAGCAGAGAGCACCCCAGAGCGTTTCAAAATTTCCTACGGTACCTTTTGCCTTGAAAGCTTGACCCTGAAAGGAATGACAGGTACGTCCATGTTCTGTAGGTCAGCTCTGTGTTTATAAAGCACAAGGAACATGTTCTGTAAAGTCGTGATTTCTCACAGTTATCAGATGCTGTGTGTACATGCTCGGAAAATTGTTTGTTTCCCTTGGGGAGAAAGCATTTTTACCACGGTGATGGAGAGGTTAACCCTGGTTTTCAGTGGGATCTCTACGTTATCTGGATAATCACACCTGATCAACGGGCCTTTGCATTTACACCTGGCATTACAAAGTGTGGATGTAATCTCCATTCTGCCAGCATTGTGTTCAGATTTCAAAAAGCAAGTTAGTTAAGCAGGGCTGTTGGACTTGTCAATAAACATGCAAATACTGATCCCAGGTCATTAGAACCAATGCAGTGAATGGGAATCTTTTATTTCTCAATCACAGTTTGCATGGACAGACTTACTCGCTATTGCTACTGTGGGGGACACAAAGTGAAGTGACCTTAACTTGATCACAATGTGAGTAAGACCTCCTCTAAGTCATCGGCCTGATCTGATTGCATTCCTCTCACAGTGCGTTCCCTGTGCATTTGCATCTGTCGTTAAGTTGCATTGCCTTTTTCCTTTTTTACAGATAAGGTATCCAGATGCAAATCTCATGTTGAAGAAGGGGGGTAAATGGGGGTCTTGATGCAACACTTTAAATCTGAATCACTTCTCTTTGTGCAATGGGACAGCAGTCGCTTGTTGTGATGAACCTACTGGTGTTTTTCAGGGCTTCACTTTGTTCCTGTTATTTAAGTCCAGACCTGTAACCCAGTGGTACCAACCTATATTCAGTCTAACAGGGTATAATAGGTAGCAACCTATTTCCAAGAGTTTGGTGTTAGTGCGTGAATAAACAGGAAGTCAGAGTGGATGTGTGCAGGTGCTTTCTGCACAATAACTGGTGTGGTTTAACAGTTTTTTTTTTACTTAGAATTAAAAACAACTTTTGGGGGTTTTATGGATGATGGGTTTTCTTGCAGGTGTTACATCACTGGGTTTGTACCAAGTGTGATGGACATACTGCTCAGCGAACATGGGTTGGAAATATATGAAATATCATTCCAAGTGCATAGTTGCTTCAGGGGAAGGCTTACACACAGATTCTTGACAAGTTCTCTCAAATATATGAATGTTTTTGCAATATTTACACACTCAAATTTAAGATAAATGTGATGATATTGGAAAAGGCAAACAAACAATTAGGACCATATCTTATAATAAAAGAGTAAAAGAATAAAACACTATGACTTAACATAATCAATGTTTTGAGAGGTGGAGATAATCAATGACTGAATAGTTTAGAATGTGAGAGTATAAAAAAACGGAGGCAAATATTGAAAATGAATGGATAACGGCGTCGTCTGTCACTATTTAGGGATTCTATCACCTGAAGTGTGTTAGAGAAAAGAAAGGACCTCCATCCGTCACATGACATACACTAACACGATGCATGGTCAGGGAAGGATAACAGTAGTGTTGAGGAATTTCTGACCAACCTCACACATTACTGTATATGCCACTTATATATTATGTATATTGTATAATACACATTATATCTGTAGAGGAGAATGGTGCCTGTCTAAATTCCACAGATACTCCCTTCTCTCTCTATGCAGTACCAAGGTCAGGTTATAGATAAAGGGCCAAACAACAGTGCATTGGTCCCCGTTGAGGGACTTTCATATCTAACTCAGATGCTCCAGACAGAGAGGCACCAACTTCAACTCTCACCGACTTCAACTCTTTTGCATATTACACCAGGGGCAAGACGTGAGGACACAATGTGATTCAGGAATGCATACTTTAGGCTTAACTATCCAATAGGATGTGAAGACCTTCATGTAACATAGAGAGTGACAGCAATTCTAGCCTTTCATGGATGTGCTTTTAGAATAGTAGAGTAGAGGAAGATATATGGGGATGTTTCGGGAGACATCTTCAGACTTGGGGGGTGACAATTGCTCATGTTACTCTGTTGAAGTTTGTATATTGTTCCACCTTCTGGTCTCCTTAATGCATCAAGTCTGCATTAAAACCTTCTGCACAAGACATCAGCTGCTGCCTGAGTTCTCCTTTCACCAGCTTCCAGGAAACTTCCATAACAAGTAGGATGACGGTGCAGTCTCCTGCAGCCCAGTCAGGAATCCCTCATGCGGGTCAACTGTCAGCATGAAACTAGCTGTTCCATCGAAGCTTTTTGTCGGCAGCAGGTGTTGTTTGACAAACTTGGCAGGTTGTTGAGGTAGCGTGGTCATACCACACCGGTCTGATGACACTTCTTTGGTTGGTTGCCAAGGCGATCGCACCACATGGAGAGGTAAGCTGAAGGTGGGCTCATGTCATGCAGGTGGGGAGAGACACTGGGTTTCGGATGTAGTAAGACAATGACAAACCTCAGGACCAAGGCAAGGGTATTTTTTTTCTCACAAAACTGCAGTTAAATGCAAATCAGATCTATCACAAGCACAGTTAAAGAAGGGTGCTGAAAGGAATGTGTTCCTCCACCTACACCCTATCTCGGCATGTTAAAAAACGTGGGGGAAAAAAATGCCTGGACCCTCCTCTAATCCGGATCCGCCTCATCCCTCCGCAACATTTCATGGAAATCGATTCAGTGTTTTTGCATAATCCTGCAAACAGACTGCAATAACAACATAACCTCCTTGACAGAGGAAATTATTACAGTCAGGAATACCATTCTTACACTTAACGTTCAAACCATTTCAATACGTGAAATTCTGTGGTTTGCATTTCTCAGATCTCTGTCAGATTTCCATGTAGATCTGAAAGGAATTCAGTCAGATTTCCTTTGGTTTGTGAATGTTGGCCTGAAGATTGTAAATGCAAATGTAAACAGGGATCATCCAACAAGAGGTTTGTGTCTGTTATCAGACGCCGTCCTCCTCTGGTCACACACCAACACCAACAGAGGTTAGACTGGAGCAGGGAGAAGCAGGCAGTATGAAGTACATGGAAACCAGTGTATCGAATGGCTCCATCCCACTGCTTTCACCAGCCTGGTTTCCTGCTGTTGCAGACAGCTGTTTCTACCTGTAAGGCTCTGATAAACTCACTGTGATACCTGCTCAGCACCGAGCAGCAAAGTTAGAAACTAGCAGGTAAACCAAACAAACTTTTTTCAGGAGATGATGGAGACCAAGTGATAAAAGTGAATAAAAATTGGACTATATTGGAATTATCCGACAGTAACATGATGCCACAGGAAGGCAAAAAGTTTGTGTTTGCTGGATGTGTGAATACGAAACAGTAGCACATTTGTGATATGTCAGAGATTTGTCTTTCCTTGTTGTGCTACTCACAGTCGACTGCCTGGCAAAATCCGAACCCCTTCTTCACAATGTCATAACACCTTTAATTTGCAATGTGCAGCTCTTCAATGTGACCCTAAGGTTCTTATAGGTCTTATATTCCTGACACTCTCGTCTAGCCATCCATGTACAAATATTCAGGAAAAAAATCTAAATAATTCAAAACTGTGTAAGGGTTCTTTAAAAAATCTTCCGAAATAGGGGGAGCGGGGAGGGGAGCGGCCATGTTTCCTTCTATGTCCTCTGATAAACTTCGGCAGGGGTCAGCAACTGGGTCAAAACCATGTCACACTGACAGGGTCACGACACTGAACAGGGTCATAGATAGTTGGGATTGGCCTGACCTGTCTCAGGGGGGGCAGAACCATCCGTGAGAGCAAATAAACATGAGCTTGCAGGTTGTTGTGGTTTCAGGCTAGGCTGTTCTAAAACCCTGTAAGTCAAAGGGATGACAGCTGAGACATTAAAGGGCTTCAAGGTTTAGAGCAAAAGATGATCCAACATTTAATTCTCCGACCCGTGTCAAGAAGCGTCAGCACATCCTGCTGCTTGCTCACCTCAAATCAGTGCTCTTAGATAAATGGAGAGTGTATCTCTTTTGGAAGCAACTGGTAATGCGGCTGGCTCTAAGCAAGCCACATTATTGACAGCACGAGTGTGTTCCAGGCAAATGTAGAGAGGGGTGTTAAGATAAAGCAAACAAGCCAGAGGACGAGATATTTTCATATTAGCCTGAATTCAGAGAGCTCTGTCAATCGCTTTCCCTTAGTTTCGCTCTCAGGCTCTTTATTTCTAAATGGCTTTGGAGGAGTGGTGTTTATGGTGCCTGGCCCCAGGTGAATATTAAATAGGTAAACACAGGCGCTTTTCAGCGAAGATTAAGTACCAAAGTTGCAAACGAGAGCCCCCTATTTCTCATATCAGCAGTCATCCAGCCACCCACGTCCATTTCCCAAAAAACATTTCATGCTGCTGAAGAGTGAGGCAAGGTGCTAAGCACTGTGAGTCGGGAGCAACTCGCTCCTTGGCTGATAAATTACCCTTAAGGAGTGCGTCTAAGCCTCTTTCTTCATGGTGCTCAGGTAGATAACTACAAAAACACCTGCGACTGAAGTCTTTATTCACCAGACGATACATTCTTTTCCAGAATTTCTTTTTTTGTGTCTCCCCTTATATATATTTTTTTCTGTAACTTGAATTCACATCTGTAAGAGCCTC
The DNA here is from genome assembly GCF_022539355.2 of Hippoglossus stenolepis. Taxonomy (NCBI): domain Eukaryota; kingdom Metazoa; phylum Chordata; class Actinopteri; order Pleuronectiformes; family Pleuronectidae; genus Hippoglossus; species Hippoglossus stenolepis. Next base: position 15,362,795 of record NC_061505.1, on the reverse strand, counting down.
ATTTACCACGGTGCCTCAATCCTATCATTCCAGGAAAGCTCTCGGTGCTAGGAATAGATGAAGATCTGAAATCCAGGATGACGATGGCTTGGGTGATTGGTCACAAGTTTAAAGTGACTAGAAATTGAAACTGTCCTGTTTCTTTGTCCTTACATGCAGCTCCATTGGGTGCATTTGTTGCTTTTTTGGAGGTGGAATTGTTTCCCCCCCCGCCACAAGTAATGTAAAGAGGAATTTCCATCTTCCGTAAAAGCATCATGCTGTGAATTTGCCTGGTGAAATATGATGTGCTGAGTCGGAGACGGAGTCGAATATATCCGCGGGAGGAGGCGAGAAAAAGCATGACTTTTTGGCTCCAGTGGGTTTGATTTATATGGAAATGATTTTGTACAAAATTATACTTTCAACTCCCCTGTTTTTAAGTCTAAGTTGTTTTGATGATTGAAGCTTGAACTCGTACAAGACTGCTTGATATACAATATGTCTACTCAGATACTCTAACATCATTTACCTTCCATTATGCTACAAAGTGCTTATTCTAATCAATGCTGCAAACACCTTTATCTTTCTGATGTTCTCCGTTACACGTGGCATCTATCGCACTTCTGTCCGTCCTGGGAGAGGGATCCTCACATGTGGCTCTCTCTGAGGTTTCTACGTTCTAAAAGTTTTTTTTTTAGTAGTTTTTACTTGATGGTTGATGGTTAAGGGCAGAGGATGTCACACCTTGTTAAAGCCCTATGTTTCAAATTAGGATTTGTGAATATGGGCTATACAAATATGATTTGTTTGTTTGTTTGTTTGTTTGTTTGTTTGTACAGGGCTGGCAAAGTAAAGTGACTTTACAATGAAGCTGAAAATCACAGATCCGGTGACAAAGACAGTAAATTGGCCTTTTCATGTAAACAGTCTTAGATAATATGGTGATGAACAGAGATCGTTCTTTCATCTTTGTCCTCTGTGCAGGTCAGGGACATACAATGCCTTGACTTCTGCATTTCTATTTTCCTCTAAGTAACTGCTGCTGAAGATTTCTAAAGCCTGATTCCAAGTGAAACAAATTAAACATTCTTCATCTGATGGAATCTACACTTTGTTTGATGTCGTTTGAGGGCTTTGTGATAGTGGGTTTTGAATATCTGATGGCAGATTAGTTGGTTTACTGTTTTTAAAATCTAATTTCATGTATTCTCAAAGGTCTACAGCGCCCGATGTAAACACTCCACTCATTGTAAGTAGAGTTGCAGGGAATGACAATATGGAGGAAATAATCCCTATGGTGAGATACAAACCAATGGCGTAATGAGCTGTTGTTGAACTATATGTTTAAACTAATGATACAACAGGAAACTGATTTAAAACCCTGATAGTGGTGGATTCTTAATTCCCTCAACCAATCAGAGAAGATCACTGTTGTCTAGCAACAGATGAGGGGAGAAGCATATGCTTTGACATTATTTAAAACTAAGCAACTGCAAATTATTTCCCATACATTGTGTTCAAAAGCAAGACATCAGATAATAAACAGTTACACAGTTAACACGGTACAGTTAATATAGCTGTTTCACTGTCGGCCACAATTCAAATTATAAGTTTTCAATCATATTCTTATATGAGTCTATGTCTATGAGTGTATGTCAATAATTAATTATTAGTTTGGAAATGATGACGTAGACCTGCTGGTTGGGTATTTTTGGTCACGCTGTAGCCTTCACTGATTTGTCAAGCTCCTGTCACATGACCCTCTTCCAAAAACAAATTAACAGGCGTTAACCTCGGCTACCAGCATAGAACACAACATGGATGATCAATTGCAAGCCTTGCTGATCCTGTTGTCTGCTAACACTGTTGTGGGGTTAAATTCTCCAGTGATACAACTGCTTACATGCGGAGATTAGCTGTTATTTGAGCAATCTGCGACCAACAACCAAAAGCTGCCAGTGCACACCGACACGCACATGCCTTGCTGTTTAAACCGGCACGCCCATGCCCAGTGTACATAATTCATGTAATATTCATTTTCAGGCTTGTTAGTACGGATCGGGAGTAAAACTGAGCCAAAATGTGCGTGTGGATTGTTTTCGTTTGAAAAAAGCAGTTTTCAATCAAAAACATAGTATCGGAGTATTTTCGAGTATTGCCTTACAGCCCAGACATGCAGATGAAGTATTGTTAACTTGAAATTTCTGGTACTTGCCGTTGTGTGAATGGTTGTGTAGACAGTATGCAGTATGTTACCTTTTTGACTGGCGCCGTACTCCCGACGGGCACCGCCTTTTACCCAGTGTGAGCTGAGAGGCCGGCTTCAGATTCAAACAGAGGTTGTAGGAGAAGTGCTCTCTGCACATTTCTGTCAGTACCACTGCTCTGTGAACTCTGAGTGAACCGAGTGAGACATCTCAGTGTTTCATATCATCGTCAGGGAGATCATGCTCCTAACTGAACTTTCAGTCATATCATATCAATAAACTGAGCTTACAAACTTACAGAGCTTCAGTATTTGTAAAGAGAAGCTCAGAAAAAAACAACATGTGAGATAAAGTATTGCACAGCTGTGTTGTTTTACTCTGTTAGATACATAGTGTTAATATAATAATCAACATTCAAGTAACGGAAATTCAGAATGACATCAAAGTCAGTATTGGCAGATCCCCAATATTAAAAGGCTGCGTTCAGGATCAGGGCCAAATTTGATCAATACCAGACTCATAAATAAGAAATAAGTATTAAATATCTTATATAGAAGAGAGATTGGAATCTAAATAGAGAGAGCGAGTGAGAGCGCGAGGGAGAGAGTGTTTTTTGGGAGGGGGGGCTCATCATGATTGTGAGATACTTGTGTATTCAGGTGGTTGATTAAGACATTGATCTCTTTCCAAGTTGCCTGAATGCGATTCATCTGATGAGTCGCTCATCCAGTGTACCCGGTTCCCACATTAGCATCGATTATTTAAAGAAAAAATAATTTATTCTATCAAACCTCATCTTTATCCCACATGACAGTTGTTGTATTTGTAGCAGTCACTATAAACTCAGGAAGAGTGGAAGGCAGGAAGTGTACAGATCTCTCTTCATCATGCTTTGGATTGTCTTTTATTTCTTTAAACTAGAGGGAAAGGATTTCAATCTTAATGCACATACCTATATACTGGGAAGCATATGTGAATAAGCTAGAAATGTTTCTAAATAACTTGATGAGTGAAGATTATTGGTTCTGAAAGTAATGATTTACACCATTTGAATTTGAAACCAACAAACTGATTAAATTGCACTTAATTAAAGATAATCACGTCGCACTCAAGAATTTTTCGACCTTGTAAATTGTTCTGTCCGAGGCTGAAGCAGTGGCCGATCAGTCCATCTCCCAGCAGCAATGTCCTGCTGCTGTTTTACTATGTGGACTGGACAGCAGACAGCAAACCTTGTGTGAAGTTTCTCCTTCTGGAATATATTCTAGTCTTCAAGTCCATCGCGGCCTCGCAAGGATTTAATCAGTGATCAATTGTCTCTCAGAGCAGCGTTTGGGGACGTGTCCCTGAGCTGTGCCCTCTTCGCCTACTGATTATGTCTTCTCCTTCTTTTCTGTTCCCTGCATTGACATAATCCGTGTGACAGAAAGTAGCACAGGCTGGAAATGCCTGGGCTGTCACTTGTTTTTAGACCAGGGGCCAAATGAATATTCATGACAAATGTTGCCCAGTTTTCATTTGGAACGATTCAGCTGTAAAGCTCGACGTCTGCGTGGAAACAAAGCAAAAACACAGCTCTGCCCATGTTTTAATAAGAAAGTTCTAATTTCTGGGCCTTTTTGTTTGACACAAGCCCCCAGCTGCGCAATCACAATAACATGCTTTTCTGAATCCCTCCTCAGAATGGATTTGGTAGCAATTAAGCAGGCCATTAGCTTTTTATTGTTGTTTATCGCATAAGGAGTTCTTCGATGTGAATTCATAGAGTAGATCTGAGTGCCGCTGTGATGCATGTGATTAGCCCGGATACCATGTCGTTCGCAGCATGAGGCAGCGTCACAGCCAGGGGATCCTGACAAACATCAACACACTCCCAAACAAGCTGGTGTCAGAGCAACCGCGGCCTTATAATAGAAATTCATATTTGGTGGCTGCTTCTCTGAGAGAACCAAGTGAGGCTTTTTTAAATGTTACAGTACTGGCAACCGTCGTGCATTGCCAGAAGCACTGTCGACAAAGGAGACCGTTAGATCTGTGCAGATAATAGAGGGGTGTATGGTTGATGCTACAGATTAATCATGATACATTCCCACTCAGATTCAAGAGGATCTCTTGTTTTTGCTGGCTCATAAATAAAGTGTGGCAGAGTATCAATATTTTCGAAATTCTAGCACTGAGTCCAACATGACCCAGAAAATCATGTCTACTGTTAATCTAACAATATAAAGCCACAGTGAAGCAAGAACAGCCGGTAAATGAATCTTCTTAAAAGTCTAAGTTGTCTCAATGTCAGCCTTGGGACATAACAATAAAAAATCATTGATAAACAGCAGTTACAACAAACTAACATTTCACCTATTTCACCATTTCACCATTTCACCTAAACCCTATGACCAGGTTTTACTTTTTCAGAAAGTCAGAAGAAAGAATCCCTTAGTGAGAGATAGTGTAACCCATCATTGTAAAGAGAAGGTGCAGCTTTGGCTTATAATTGTCGGTAGTTTCATCACAACCAGTAACCCCATTCATCCCACACTATCACAGTGTTGTCCTTTATTGTAAACATATAGATTATTAATGGCAGTGTATCCCAGTTTGAGAATAGTTCACGAAAGGCTAAAAGTAGGTTTGTGAATTGCAAGCACCAGGGTCCGCTGATTGTCCCTGCGGAGTTCCTCCAGAAGTTCCAGCACTCAAGACTCTTGACACACAAAAGCTGAGTTTGAACACAAAGTAGATGAAACTTTAATTCCCAGGAACCTTTTTCAAGGAACTAAAAGGTTTTTGCACACACCTGTCTGTGGGGACACTCATACCACTTTTAGTCTGGACAGGACAGATGGGTATGGACACATACAGCAAGGTACTTCTGAAAACGCCATTTTTGACAGTTGCATTAATTTTCTTTTCTCCGCATTTAGATCTCGACAAAGGAGTGCACTTTTTCTCCAATAGGTATTCCATCAATTTCCAACACTTAACATAACAAGATATTTGATTCCCACATTATTCAACGTTATTCAATCTTAAATAATTCAACAACTTTTAGGTCGAGCTCCCGTCAGTCAAACAAGTTTTGAGGAGTTATATTTTTTAATAATTGTCTTGTTCTCAAGCTTTATAGTCTTCTGTTTTCATGACGTGACTATTTGACGACACCAACATAGCCATCGGTTTCTCAGCCTGACGGATCATTGGAAGCAGTCGGAACCCCACTTTGGCTCAGTGGGGGACTGAAGGGAACATTAATAAGTACCGTGGTTTATGTGGCCATGCCCGTCTGCCCCCTGCCTCCACCCCTCCACTTTCCTCCTCTGCCTCTCAGAACAAGACTTGTTTAATTTTAGCCGCTTTGACATACATTTGACATCGATTAATTACAGAGGCTCTTCATGTCATTTAGTGACGACCACACACCCACCCACCCTCAGACACTCGCACAGAACTGGAGGACCCGATTATTCCGGGTCCCTCTTTCTCCTGCGACAAGTCAACTTCCCCCTCGGGAACCTGCAGCAGCTGTCCCTCCTTCGCCACACGCACACCTCCTCCACTGTCCTCGGCATCACTCCGTCCTCCTTCGCGCCCACTCTCCGAGCCATCTCGAGTCTCAAATGTGATTGCCTCTTCCTGTAAAGCTCCATCCAATCACACCTTTCCCTGGCCCTTGCACATGCTGCTTGACTGATCAGGTGAAATTGCGCTGGAGATGACTGTGGCTCTTTCAACAATTTCATGGCCCAGTTTCACTTGGATAAGAAAAACAGTCAAAACAGGAGGGAAGAGGTGAATGGTCCACAATCAGTCATCAACCAAACTAGAAAGCTCCATCGCTGGACCGCTTCTCTTTTATTCACTCTTCAATTTGTGTGTGTTGGCAGAAATGATGAAATGAATCACGTGTACTCTACGTGAACCATATTCATATCCAAATTCACAGTTACTGGTCCAGTTAGTGGTGAGAAATAATCTTTGGAAACAAAAATTCAAATTCTTTAGGAAGTTGGATGTTTTATTCTGTCAACCAATATGTTGGGCGTTCTATTATAGACATGTGGGCTGAAAAGTCAAAAAATGCAGCCAATCAACAACACCCACAACAAAAAAAACAGTCTATCTAAATATATATGACATAGAAAACTAATGTTCACGCATTACTTCCTCTTTTACTTTGAAATACTCAGCTGTCCAGTTGTTTCAGCTCCTGAGCTTGTGCGTCTGCCAGCTACTTACCAGCCATTGAACCCTGTGTGTATTTATACAGTGATCAGCCACAATGAATAAATAAGGGTTCTTTCAAAACAGGTCACAGAATGGTCAGATACAACATTAAAAACATTTACTGTCTTAACTGCTTGTGTTTTTGGCCTCATCTGACTATGGCCGAACTAGGGATGTCAGGATTAACAGATTTTACTATGACCGAGCATTCATAACATCACGTTTTTAATAACCGTAAGAATTGTAAAAACAAATTTATAAAACTTAATTGATATCTAACTATGGTGTCCTGCATCTTCGGATTTAAGTAATTTGTGTGTGCGTTGTGCTGTGAAATCTCCTCTTGTGAGTCACGTTTTGTGTGTGCGGTGCGCTTGTTTGTGTGTGTGAGCCACTGAGACGTTAGTTGAGAAGAGTAAACTGACGTAACAGCCTTATTTCCACCAACGCTGGCCAAAAAAAACTCCGTCGGAGGAGTTCAAAGAGAGAGGAGAAATCCTTGTTTGCTTTCGGTTTCTGACCGGATCCGAAGGAGCGGCTGACATTTATTCACCTACACTGAGAGGTATGATGAGGACACAAAGAACGTGTGCTTCAACCAGAGCAGTTTGCCTGTTTATTTTTTGCACAAATAGTCAACACTTGGCTCCCAAAACAGAACAACTTCTGTTGTATAGTTGACGATAATAAATATTTTTGTTCATTAGCTATATTATTAGCTATATATTGCTTGTTGTGTGTCTTTTTCCTTCTATAGTATTGATAATCCTGAAAACCCTGAAACCGGGATATTTCCTCTGACAATAATGGTGGCTCCATATTGGACATATGAATGTAAGTCTCAGGTTTCAATTAGCCAGAATTATCCGAGGTCTCACAGGGACATTTTGGGGCAGCCATTTGTGCAAAATTTCAGCTTTGAGTTTGTTCTTGTGTCATTAAATGAGGACACATTAATTGTTGCTCGACAAAGCCTGACTGGCGTCATTTCATGCAGGAGATGAGCTTTAATAGAGCACACTTACTGTCACTGTGTCAGCCCACAGTCGCATCAAAGATGTGAAGAGCGCATACATCATCACATCTTTGTATGTTTACTGTTCATAACCCGGTATGATAATCAGCCCCTCTCAGGAGGAAAGGGAGGATTGTCAGGGCCCTCTCATCATATTCTTAGCATGTAGATTAGACAAGCTTTGATCCATCTAATAAGCCCTCCTCTGGCACAGTGTGTGTTAGCTCTGCTTCATTATAGAACAGAGAGGACCCCGGCTTGGAGCTCCATCTGATGCATGGATGCTGCCGTCTTCCCTCCTCTCCGTGTATATATCCACAGCCCCGAGCAGACAAGCATCAGTGACACCGCCAAGTTCAACAACTGTCCTCCTCCTTTCTTGTGCCGTCTCCTCTGCTTCCTCCTTTCCTGTTATTTCACACCATCGATTTGTCTTTTCCTGTCTCTTTGTTGTTTCGCCCCGTGTTTCTCTTTCAGTGCTCTCTGTTTTGCAAGTGAGCCTCCTGAACGGCGCTTTTCTAACTTCTCGGCACGAAATGGTTTCTACCTCTTAATTTTTCATTTTACAATCTCACCCTCTAGGATGCGGTGTACTTAAAAAATCCAATTTGACTGACACTGAAACATGATCAAACATGTCACTACACACTGTCGAAATTTGCGTACGCTTGATGCGGCTTTACATTATACATTTATTTGCTCTTTAAGCCAGTGGGGATGCAGGATGAAGATTAAAGCTACGCCAGCGTAACCTCGAGAAATCGGGAGGAGCAGCCCTAAATCACTCAGAGCACAAACACCAGTGGCTGCTTTGCCAGATCGACAAATGCGACTGAGGGAATGTGGGGATTTGGAAAGTGTTTGATCAGTTAATGTGCAGATACCCTATAACAAATTCAGTAAGCAGAGCCTCCGAGTCAGTCATTTTTTGGAAGAATTGACCCTGAGATGTTACCCTGCAGATATAAAGAAAAGCAGTGGAGTGGAGAAGGGAATGAAGATGCTTTCCCACATGGCTGAATAACTGGTCATTTGAAATCTAGAGCTGTTAGAAAAGCATGAAGATGATGAAATCTGATGAATTGCAGTGTTGTTTTTAACCCCTTCTCTTCTGCATATCAATGTTTCACAATGAGATTCTATAGCGAGAACTCACTAAGTTTCAAAACATAGACTGTACATAAAGATGGACGGCATGATTGCCCATACACAAAAGTACAGCCAAGGCCACTTGGCTCGCTGCAGTGTGGGTTATAAATCCAGTTTCCTTCATGTTCGTGGATGGGACCAAACTAAATAGTCAAATAAATTGTTCTTCAAATATTGTTTTTTTAATTTTCAAGGTCCAGTGTATAATATTTAGGTGAAAGGGATCTGCTGTCAGAAATTGAATTTAAGAATGTGTAGTGATGTTTTCACTAGTGTTTTTCCTCTAGTTTGTATGAATTGTGGTTTTCTTTACCCCAGAATAAGCCCATTATATTTAAATACTTTATATTTACATCGGGAGCGGGTCCTCTTCACAGAGGCCGCCATGTTTTTCATTGTAGCCAAGACCTTTTGAGTTGTTATGAAAACTGAAGGCTACCACAGGTTCTCTTTCATGTTTGGGAGGGGAGGTCGAGGTGAGGGGTATTCAGCTGCAACATGCAACTTCACCACTAGATGTCACTAAATTCTACACCCTGAACCTTTAAGCATAATTCTTATCACACTGATATATGTTTAAGTGCTACAATTACATTGTTTTAAGTAATTTGATGCTTTAAAGGGGGGTGAAACATCACAATTAAGAGCTAAGACTAACTCACGATTGGTTGAGCATGTCAACTGGATAGTTTATGGATAGTGGGAGGAAGTGGAGACACGTCGTCCATCTTTATATACTTTATATATATGCTTCAAACCACCTAGGTCACATGACAGTTGTCATGCCACTGAAAGCATTTACGAGAAGAACATAAGGGAGCCACTCATGGCCAACATTGCCAAAAGGATGCTGACGTGATTTGGGACATGGAATTTGATTGGATTAGAGCCTGGGGAGGCCATGGGAGAAGACTTTTTGTCTCATTTTCAATGTTGGCTGTAGGGAAAAGGCATAAACACTCTTGCCTGCAGACATATATGGACAACACCCTTCTGAAGGCAAAAATAACATTCTCTGGACTCAGAATTTGTGTAGGGAGTAATGGTGTGCCCTTCCAGACAGTCTCCCTTTGGTGGTTTTGTGTGCAGTTGTACATGCTAGAGTGTTAAATGTACTTGTGTCTGAAAAACAATGTGAAGGAAAGAAAATCACACTGTTCCTACTTGTACACCCCAGTGGACACTTTCAGTCGAGGAATAAAAGATGGTTCTTGTTGCATCAGATTTTTGGAAGTTTGTTGAATACAGTTTCCCCTGTTTCCACTGTCAGAAAGCCTGTTTGAAGCATACTGAGGGTTTTCTGACCTTTCCTCAACTATTGTTGCTGTTTTCAGGCCAGGTTCATTTGAACATTTGAAGCAAAAGTGTTTATAGCTGTTGGACAGCCATACTCAAAGGCTGGGGGTAAAGCCCATTGTATCACAAAGGGACAAGACCAGGTAATTCTTTAGTGAGTGTTAACAGCTCACACTTTCCGTCTTTCTGGAGGCAGTCATGGCATTGTATTCTGTTGAACAAACACAAAGTGCTGAAAGTTGTAGAAGTAAAAGTATCAAGCTTTCTCACTCCTAACCTTACCCTCCCTCTCACGGCTCCCACTCTCCTCTCATTGTGACCCTGTTGTGAGAACTTGCGCTTTTTTCTTGTAGCTGGAAAGAAATTTTGCGACTTAACAGCCAAAAAATGATTCAAGAGAGGTGGGAGTGCATCTCGTGAGCTTGATGTTGTAATGTTACGTTTAATGAAGTGGTAAAGAGCAGTCTTGAAGTCACAGTGGGTTGTTTTGTTTGGAGATTTGCTCAGAGAGGGGAGCCAAATGAGAAAGCTGGTACATGAGGCATGCTCAAAATGAACTCCACCGATTATTCATTGCACTATGTGACACTCGACTGGGGGGGCAGCACGTGGTGCGGTGGTTAGCTACAGTATGTTGCAGGGTCTTTCTGTGTGGACTTTCTATTTCGATACACTGGCGACCTGTCCAGGTCCATTTTGCCCAATGTCAGCTGGGGTTAGCTGCAGCCCCCAATAACACTCAAAGGATAAGTTGTATAAATAATGGATTGATGGACTTGACTTTTGTTGCATCAGTATCCTGGTTTTACAATAAACCATGGTATGAAAGTTGATGATTATCTTATCATGCAACTGAATGATAAGATAACCTGATCTGATGACCTTCTGAAGGGAGGACTACTGATAATCGCACAAAATATAAAAATAATACCCCGTCACCCACAGAGGCCACTGCGGCTGAGGGCGTAGAGCGGTCGTCCTCTAACCAGAAGGTTGTGGTTTGATCCCAGTCTTCCCTATCTGCATGCCAAAGTGTCCTTGGGTGAGATACTGAACCCCAAATTGCCCCTAATGTGAACAAAACTGCTGCCCATAGATGCACTGAATGAATATGTGTGTGAATGGGTCAATGTCAAAAGAAACTGTTCTGTAAAGCGCTTTGATGATGCTTTGATCAAGACTAGAAAAGCGCTATATGAATACAGACCATTTACTGTGTGCTATATTACTGTTCATATGCAATATTACTATTCATATGTAATATTATTTGTGTATTTATGTTTAATATTGGTTCATCTATTATATTCAATATCATGATCAATATTACTCCTATTATTATTACTACATACTATTTTATTTTACTTATCTTATTTTAAACATTACTATTGTTGTTTATAGGCACTTGTTTCTGCATTTACTGCATTTACACTTTCCATTTGTATTTTTTATCTATAATACATTTTATACTTTTATTTAAATTAACACTTGTATTATTTAAATGTAATACTGTACTGTCTTATTCGCTGTACTTTAATCTGGGGCAAGCTGGAACAGGAATTTCCTTCAGAATGGAAAAAATCGTACATTTTCTTTTGTGACGGCATTTCTCATATACTTACTGACTTTTTACAAACAAAACAGTCAATCAATAACATAGTTGCAAAGATTCCCACCTCAACCACCCGCAACAGTAAAATAGTAACAGTCACAGGGGATATTTCTCTACCCTGACTACGTTTAATGCCTGCGCTACATTTGTTTTGTAACATTCATGCACTTACTTTAAATTAACATTTTCAAATGCAGGAATAAAGGATGTGAATATTTCCATTACCCACAATCAAACTCAACCACCAATAGGTCAACTGGAGATTCAGGCGTGTTGGCAGCGTCTAATGTAGCCTCGGGCCTGTAGCCTCAAGCACAGATGAGGATTTGTTTTTTTACTTTTTTCAAACTTGTAGTGTTTAGTCCCACCTGACATTGACTCTAAGTGATCTAATAGAGGTCAGGAAAAAATACGAGATGTTTGTCCGGGTCACAAACAGCCACATGCTCATAATGGCATCAAAAGCACCATCCCAGCTCCGAGCTCCTGGCACGTTATAACACTATATGGTTCAGAAACATCCTCTTTGAAAATGTTGTAGGAGTAGCAGGCGTGCGGTGTCACTTGAGATCCTTCACAGTTGCTCTTCTTTCCTCTCTGATATTTGGCAAAGGATTTTCTCAGTCGAGACAAGTGTAACGATTTCACAGAGCTTGTAAAGACTTTATGTTGTTTGTCAGCTGCGGTGCAGAAGTCTTCCTTAAAGCAGAATGCTCGAGTTAACTTTTACCTGGGGATGTGTAATTTCGCTGCAGATTGTTCTCAGCGCAAGTGTTCTGTTCTCAGCGTAGACACAAAAGGTTTTTGTCGCCGCAAAGTGCAAATCAAAGTCTTCAACCTCTCCAACCCCTTTTCTCTCACATCTGACTCTTACTTTGCTGAACTGCTGTTACTCAGCAGAAAGAAAAAACATATTTCAGCTGAGTTTCATCATTAAAATGTGACATCCGCTCGTTGGTGGTGCGTATGTCTAAATTAGAAAACATTCATTACTCTGTCAGATAAGCTGCCATCATATATCATATCAAAATGTGCTGACATCAAGATTTGGTATCTGCTTTAAGGAGATTTTTTTCTGCACAGTTAACTCAGTCTCATCTTGCGCGTCCTTTTCACTCTCACTTTTACTGTATGCTAAACCGCTGTCAAGGTCAGGCTCTTCTGGGCTTGTAACATTTCGTCACCCCCCTCCTCTCCTCTCTGCATCTGTGAAATGTGTTATCCGAAAAAGAAAAATGTCAATTTGCAAATGGAGCTATCTTTCCTTTGTTGCCTTTTGAAAAGACGCAGCGTGAAGCTGTTGGACCTCATTGTTTGTGGTGATTGGCGATGGTGATTAGCAATGAGTGAGGTGTTTATTTATAGACATAAAAAGCTCATACACTTTTCTCATCATGAAAACCATATGGACAAGTTCAAATGAAATATGTCTCCGGATTTTTTTCTTCTACTGCCAGTGTTGGTCTGATGGTAAACAAATGACCAATGGAGACAAAAGAACAAAAGTAATATTTATTTTCAGCTCATTTCCCTCAACTTTCCTAGTATTTAAAAAAAGATAACAAATTGACAACAGATGGTTTAATCTGTATTCTTCAGTTGTACTGTTTCAGCGATTGAACATCATTCACAACACACTGTGAACAAGTGAATGCAGCTCTGGAAGCCACTCGGATGATACTGTTATGCCGACAGCTACTTAGATCACTAGGAAATGTATAGGTCAGTGATCAAGGTCTCCAGAGGATGACTCCTATTGATCGCCCGTCTGAGCTTTCCCCTTGTGACAACACGAGTTTAGATTTTTTATCTGCATATTCAAATTATGAAAATCTGATCCCCCCGATTTGTACTAAACATATTCATGTTCCCCAGAGTGGAAACTTTCTTTTTGCTGAAAAATGCTGAAAGTCATACCACGCGGGGATAAACCTCTTTCCCTTGAATGGTCATTAAAAACTACAGTTTTTGATCCAGCATTTTTTTTTACCCACATTAGCAGTCAGTCCACCACTTTGATTCAGACTGAAATATTTCAACAGTTGTGCTAGTTTTGGTGTATGGGCAATCATGTCGTCCATCTTTATATACAGTGCATGGTTTGAAGCTTAGTGACAATTCAAGGCAGAGGTTCACGCTATATATTGTCATTGTGAAACATTGTTATGCAGATAAGAAGGGGTTAAAAACAACACTGCAACTCATCAGCATAAACTGTCATAAATTAGTCTAATCACAAAATTTAATACATGACTTGACACAATTTACAGATTATGATAATAAGAATTGATTGATTAATGGAAATATTTGACAATCTCAATCGTTTAAGGAATTTATCAGACAAAAAAAGACAATTTTCAAATTTAAAGGTTTGCTTTCTTTCTCTCGGTTCAGTGTTAACCTGGATATGTTTTTAGCTTGTTGGATGAACAAAACCAGACATTGCCTCGGACCCAGGGAACCTGCTTTTAACTATTTCATAGACATGTCTTAGATATTCAAAAATGAACTTACATATAATTGAAAAACGTAACAGATGAATAAAATAAAAATTGGTCATTAACTTTACCCTTAACTCTTACCCTACTAAACTATGACATACTAAACATTATTCCTGCTAAACATTGACATTTAGCATCATCATCAGCATTTAGCACTTAGCTCACAGAGTTGCTTACAAGGCTTTAGAAACTTTTTCTCTTTCTTTTAAACTGCCTGTCATGAGAGTGACCAGAAAGCCCGCAATTTGATCCCATGCTCCCCCATTCCACGTGCCGAAGTGTCCTTGGGCAAGATACCGAACCTGCATTGCCCCTGACGGCTGTGAGAGAGAGATGCACTGTGGGAATGTGTGTGGGTGAATGACCAAACTCTGCTGTTAAGCTCTTTGACTGGTCATCAGGACTAGAAAAGTGCCATATCAATACAGACCATTTTCCAGAGTGCGCTTTGAATATATTTCCACTGAACTACATGGTCAAATTCACACCTGTATCATACAAAGAAATTGTCTTTATAAAGGTTTTGAAAATATTTGTCAAAGATATTTATTTGCCACCAATGTTCTTTTGCCAGTCTGCTTAAATGTACTGCCTTTAAACAACTTGTAGACTGTGTTACCTGACAGTGACATAAATGCACTTTCAGTAAAGTGTTCCTGGATTGGTCCTTCCACTGCAATGACCTGACCTGATCTCTCCTCTTTAACTCCACAGGTCGAGTACCCAGTCAGAGGCGAAATAGCACTCTCATCCAACGACCTCCAACTGGTGCTTCAAGTTGAACGTAATCAGTGAGTATTCCTTCTCTTGTGCCATCTTCACTGCTGGAACACCTGTAATACGCTCCTCTGTTAGCCCCCCGGAGCAATGTGGAATTAACTGGGAGACTGGAGGGTGACTGGAGAGTGGGCTGATAATCGAGGGATGATGCTGTCGGGGCTGTTGCCGTTGGTCGGCCTGTGATTCACTGCACAAGCTCAAGGTTACTCTTAGAATCTTCCACTCTTATTTTTATTGTGTTTTCATATGGATGAAAGTAGTAGCACCTTCAACTGAGAGGAAAAACGAGAGCCTCATCTCTGAGAGATCCCTCTCCCAGGACGCACAGAAGTGCAATATCTGCCACATCATAGTTTACATATATTTACATACACTTTAGCCTCCAGTACACTAGTACAGTAGTGGATGTTAACAATGGTTTACATTCTTTGCACTTCTGTTTTGAGATGCGACTCCCTCTGGGTGGGTTGGCTGCTTAACTACACCTGTTATCATTGAATACGTGTATTAGAATCTATGTGAATACTTTTGTGGTTTCTCAAGTCTTTGTGCAAACATTACTTTAATCAATGCTGTTTACTAACAGCCTTACACATACTGTACGTGTGATGAGCATATTATTCTGCTCGTGTTAGTTATTATACACTGCACGAATCTCTGTCAGGTCTTATTAGGCTTTTAATTACTCTATTATTAAAAGCTAAATGTCTGATTTTAAAACCAGGTATAAAAAATGGGTGCCTGTATATTGAAACAAGAACAAGACCAATAGATTGTTCGACAGCCAGTATTAGCTTTTCAGATATTTTGGTGTCAGTGTGCCAACATGTGTGTATGTATGGAAAATGTATATCAAATTTAGGTAGTAGCAGGTGAAAAGAACAACATCTAGCAATATATACATTTACATATAAACACACACACACACACACACACATACATAAGACCATACATTACCAAGAGGAATGTAGCTGTCAAGGCTGTTGTATTCAAATATGAACTCTGGCTTTGTCTCAGTGAATGTTTGTTATGAAGCAGCTCCGCACTGCAGGTGCGTGACTTCAGAAGGCATGAGCGAGTGTGCGACGCTCCAACGAGTTGCACACTGAGGCACATCTCGGTGTTTGAGTCAAAGGCAGTGTACACATAGTGGATGCATAGGATTGCAGTTGCTTGGAAACAGATTGAGGATTTGGAGTAAGAGGAGACAAATGGAGGAAGTGACAGAGACCGTAAAGGAGGCGGCTAGAAAAAAACAGAAGCCCTAAGACAATGGTGGCATGCATGAAACAGACAGGCAGTGATAAATGAGATGCAGAGGAGACGGAAATGTATAGAGAGTTGGCTGGTGATGGTCCACTGAGTCCGGGCCAGGGAGTCACTGTGTGTAATTCACTGTACTGGCAGACTCTGTGTTTATTTTAAAAGAGCAGCTGAGTCCCAGCAAAGCGCATGGGCTTGGTCCGGACCGTCGAATGTAGGTCAGAGACAGGGGGACGCATTCTGGGGAAGCAGTTGCTCTTGCTGAAGGAGGAGTTACTGGAAACTGAGTTTATTTTATGTCCGGGCCGTCTTCCACTGGGAGAGGACTGGAAAATGGCCAGGAAACAGCCTGGTGCTCCGAGGCCAGGATCATTAATTTTACATTCATGAAAGGAGGAGAAAATATGTCCGGTTTAAATGATAAAAGTATCAGTTTAGTACATCATTAGGAAAACATACAGTGCATCTCATTATAACGGTATCTGTATCTCATTATGAGTGTTACATGAAATTTAAAAAAGATACCTGGTTGTTGTAGAAACGATCCTGTTTTCCTGACAACTCCCTTGAATAAAGGAAAATCTTGTTACATTGACAAAACTAACTTTTTCACGACAAAACTTCTTATATGCTAAATATATACAATATAGTTCTACATTTATACTTAAAAAAAATATGTTGTTATCCAAACAAAGCTTCAACTTATTAACAATAATGCATATTTTGTATTAATTACGCAACATGAATCAAAGCTAAGTATGTTCTTTAAGTAAAAGAGGATCATCTCAAGTGAAAAGCATCTTCTTATTCTGATCACATGACCTCTTCAATAGGAGAAAATGTTGTCTCCAGTATAAAAGTACCTAGTTATGCAACTATAAACATTTAATTGTAGCGTAATGATATATTTGGAGCCATTACCTTTTGCTGTTGTTGTCGATAGCAAGGACTCAAATTGTGTTTCTTATCAAACCAAAAACTCATTCTCAATTGGAAAAAAGAATAAAATAAGATTCAGCTCTCATACTGCCATACTTTATTTTTCTTGAAGTTTATACAAATTAATCAAATCATCAAGTCTCATAACATAGTGAAGTTTGACTGTACAGCACTGTACAGTTCCTGCTGTTAACATCCACTATCAACCAAAATGGCATTCAGGAGGTTATTGACTATTTCCATATTGATTATTTGGTGCAGGGCAGGTTGTTCTGTTGTCTCGGTCTAATCATCAGACATCAGATTGTTTTCTTTGACACTGTCAGTCCTTTTTTACTTTGAAGGGGGACATTTTAGATGGATGCTTTTTTTGTGAAAAGAAACAAATCTATAACAGAACAGGCCAATTGGTGTGGTTTTTGTGTTTGCTTTGGTCGGGGAGGAGAACCCCATCACACTGGAGCTCGGTGGAAATGATTAACAGATACCTGAAAAGTGCTACATCACACTGATAGTGTGGCTCCTTTTGTTTCAAGTGGTTTAAACAGACATGAGGGAAGAGGAGAAGAGAGGGATGGAATGAGAATGAATGTGCGGCGATGAAAGCTGACCTCACCACACACATCCTGAGCTTGAGCGTGAGAGTGGGGAAGCCTGTGTGTGTGTGTGTGTGTGTGTGTGTGTGTGTGTGTGTGTGTGTGTGTGTGTGTGTGTGTGTGTGTGTGTGTGTGTGTGTGTGTGTGTGTGTGTGTGTGTGTGTGTGTGTGTGTGTGTGTGTGTGTGTGTTTGTGTTGGGTCCTGGAATGCCAGCTGATATGGGGCTGGACATGCCTTTGCTGGCTGAAGTATCCGGAACAGTTTAACTGGGAAGCACGTCTGGCCGTCATGACACTGGTTTGCTTGTTTGTTTGCTTGTCTGCTCGTTGTGGTGTCCCAGGGTGTAGAGTGGGGCCTCATGGCATTCGACAGCACTGCGAGTCAGGGCAGCCCACTAACAACTCCAACCCACAGGAGGGTGACCTCAGTTATATACGCAGACATGGACACGGATGCATGGATAATCCGCAAAGGAGATTATGTTTTCATTGCTGTTTGTTTGTCTATGTTTCTGCAGGATTACCCAAATTTAGGAGTGGATCTGAATAAAGAGGTGGATCAGGGTTTTTTTCTTTTTTCACTTTCTTTTAGAAATTGAAATCGGACATTTAAATTAGCAGAGGTATGGACACTTTGATCGCCCCTCTACTTGTTTGTTTTTCACTCTGCTTGTAGGACATTTTCCACATTGTAACCCCTTCCGTTTGCTGACGAGGGCGGTGAGATGTTCAAACCTCCAAACATGCAAGCAGTTGTTTTGTCACTTATGAGTGGTTATAAGATGACCCCCTTTTCTAACATCTTGTCGATGAGGAAAATACTTTTTGAGGACGAGAACCACACTGGGAACATTTCTCTGATAAACATTAATCCAAGGAGATGGTTCTCATCACTGAAGCCTTTTAGTGCATCCTGTCCGTCAGTGACTCCCTCTCTCCTGTCAGACTGTCAGAAGCAGTCAGATTCATTTTCTTGGAAAGGCAGTGTTGGACAGTTAACAGGCTGTTTTTTTGACAGATTTTATTCTTAATACATCATTGTTACAGTTGTAGCATCCAGATCAGGGGTATGTCGTTATATCACGGGCCCCAGAGAAATATCTACCGTTTCAGTAGGCAACCTGATTGGCTCACCTAAATAAAAGGTCATGGGATCAATCTTAACTATTTACATGCCATTGAATTGGTAAATGGTCTGTTTTTATATAATTTTCTAGTCTTTATAACCACTTAAAGTGCTTTACAGCACCGTTTTGCCAATGATTCATTAACACATTCACTAAGGCATCTATGTGCAGCACCATTTCTCTCTCTCAACTCTTACACTGGGGTCTATTTGGGGTTCAGTGTCTTGCCCACGGTAGAGTGGGGGGGGAAACGTGGATCGAACTGCCGACTTTCTGGTAAGTGGATGACCCCCTCGACCTCCTGAGCCACCGCCGCTCAGGAGATTGATATTTTGGTCAAAGGACGAACCACAGCATCCTTCTCAACCCTGTGTTTGTGCACCTGTTCCTTTTGAAAGCTAATATAGCCACTGCCCCCCCCACCACCACCCTGCATGCCCTCAGAGCTGGGAGCTGGGTATTGTTTTGTTATAAATTTTCACCATAGTGGGAACATTCCCTCGGAGAGAATCTCCGGATAAATAACTAATAAGAAGCTGATCGAGCCGGTGGGGATTACACACTCTCTTACAGAGCAGGTTCAGTGTTAAGCTGAGGTCTGTATACTGCTGACAAGTGTATGGTTGTTTTGCGTGAATGCACACAATGCAATAGGTTTCGATCGAGTTTATTCTGAATCCTGCCTGTCTGCCGGGGACGGTAAAAAACTTTATGGATTGTTTAATGGCCACAGACACAGGTGTATGTGTCTGAGGAGCAGAGCTTGGTTAATGTTATAGGGCAGAAGCACAGCTGAGTAAGTGTTAGGGCCTGATCTACTAAAGTTTTTGGGTGTGTAAAATCGTGTGCAAACCGGATTGCATGCAGTATTACCAGCGCTGTCCATTTAGTACGTTTGCCTTAATGAATATGCAATATCTGGCGTTTCTACCCGAGTGCGCAAAATATTGGGAGGAGTAGATGCAAATAAATTAATTTAGCACACGCATTGTGATTTACAAAGCCTGAAAGTAATTGCGGTGATTGTGACTGCGTCTATATTTCATACTTTTGAAAGGTAGGTGCTAATCGGCACAGCGTTGCGCACAGATGGCTGCAGTTATTGTGGTGAGGGGGAGACGGCAGGAAGAAGACGGAGAGAACGGGTTTATTCTGCTCGTGTTAACATGATTGGATTGACACAAGCATCTTCTCTTAAATTCATCCGTTGTTGATGTTTCTTTGCTGTAGCTCAACAGCATGTTTGTTTGCCTCTTCCACTAACACCTCCAATTCCATGGCATTAAATTTCGCTTATGGGATCTTAGTAGATCAGGCCCTTAGTTGTTCTAATTTACTAGTGGGTGGGTACCATTTGCATGCCGCCCAGGGCTGCCGGCTGTGAAGTTATGCAGCAGATTTTGAGGGCGAGGTTCCTGTGTAGTGATGGCAGGGATTTTGGAGTGCCTTCTTCACTCTTCTTTCAGGTGACGCTGCATCTCCACCAGGTCCAGTAGAGCCTTAATTCCCACACACACCATCAGATCTTTGTGGCTGGGATGCTCTTGCCATGGTAAATAAAAGTAAATCCACTTAACTCCTGTGTCCTCTGAGGCGGGGTGTCCTTGTAAAGATGCAGCCAACAGCAGAGTGTGTTTTGCGCTTGGCTCTCATTCACGTACTCCTGCAGGTCCAGTGCTTGATGAAAAGGAGTGAACGTTGGCGAAGATAGTTCTGAATTTAAGGGGTGGAGAGCAGGTGCGGGTTCTGAAGGTGGTTGTAAAATTCAGTGGTTTCTCCCACATGACATCATTAGGGGCTCCAAATCTGAAGGGCTCACTGATTCACATGTTTGCATTTAACTACCTAGTTTCTTATGCAGTGGTAGCCACCACAGAGAACCAAGTGCATGTTCAAATGCCCTGAAGGGGGACATTCTCATAATAAGTCTTGTCGTGCTATGAAATTAGCCATTGTCTCATCCCAAAGGACATAATGTCATAAAAGCTGAAGCTAATTAAAAGCTAGTTCTTAAACATATACACTGAAGCCACTTTCATGAAAAAAAGGGGGAAAAAAGTTAGTTCATAAGTTGAACTGGCACAGTGTCAGTTATTAAATTAAGAAAAGTTTTTTTTCATATTAGAAGATAAGAAAATGTCAATGTATAATGTTCAGATTGGTGCCTGTCTGGGTGTCTGAGTGTGTGCATGTGTTACTTAAGCAAGTAAAAAGAATTACACAAACACACTATATTGAAGATAAGCCAACAGGGTGATCATCATGTGTTAAATATTAATGCAATCAAAACAATTGGCCATATCATTCAATTAGTCTGCGGTGGCTGGTGGCGCTCAGCAGCTTTATCTCCTCGCCTCGGTATCTCTCTCACACACACACACACACACACACAGCTCAGGATGCTGGCATTGCACTTAAGGACCACATTTCATTTTAAATGGCAAATTTTCTGTTGAGGGTTAGTAAATGGAGTGTAAGCTCCCTTTATGTTAATAAAAGCCTTGATTACACTGCCACCCTTGGATGATACGTAATGAAATGGGCTATATATGCCATTGTACATGATGATGAGGTGGACCCCTGCAAATGTTTCTAGTTGAGCTGACAAGGTGTTAATTAGCACTCAAGTCTTCGGAGAGTTCCCCCTCACATAGAGCGGAGTTTAGAGGCACTTTTTAAGCACCCTCCTGGCAGCCTCTTTTATTATCCCAGTTCCTTCATCGATTCTTTTTCTTTTTTCCTCAGGAACTAGCTTGTTTGAACTTGGCCGCGGTCTGACAGTGTTTCCACTTTAATAATGATTCAAATCAATAATGAGCTTTGTTCTGTTAATCTGCTCTAATCCAGCTCGGATGTCAGCTCAGACGATGACTGGCAGCTCCGAGCCAGCTGCGCCCAGGTTTTATTTGCGAAGGAAAATCCCAAGAAAACCACTTCGATTTGGAGCCGCTTCAGCTGGCAGGATGAAGGGAGTAAGGGGAGAGGCAAAGGGAGGGAGGGGGATGACTCTGTAGTGTGGGAAAGACAGAGACACTGCAGAGGGTTAGCGAGGCTCACAGGAAACAGAGGAGGCCTTCAGCAAGTTAGTCCTGGGGGTCATGGAGGGTAGAGATGAGGACGAGTGGATGTAAAATCAGACTGAGAGCAGGTGGTGATGTTGGGAGATGTGAGTCTGGGCCTGCTAGACCTGCTGTATACCCTGAAGACTCTGTAGTGCTTCCTGTTTGGCATGCACTGAGGAAGTCCTGCTGTGCAGCCTTGAAACTTTATATTTTTACTCCGCATTTCTGCATGATTGCGTGGCTGTACACACACACCGCAACACACGCCATACGCGCACACACACACGCACACACACACACACACACACACACACACACACACACACACACACACACACACACACACACACACACACACACACACACACACAGACACACACTCCCTCTCTTACTGACATCTGAATACAGTACAGTCCTGCTCACCGCTGTGTATGTGTCCGTAAAGACAGCATAGCCTCATCTGTCAGGCCTTCTGTGACCACGACTAAGTGCACTTACTTTGTTTGGTTCAGACCTTCAGACTTTTCAGTTTAGTCCCAACCAAAATAACAGGTGGGAGAGGAAACTGAGACCATCATGGTCCGTACCAAAATTGAGTCCAGGTAGTTGACACAGGATTAAACAACAGAAGAAGAAAGCACAAAGAAGGGAGTGGGGCTGGTAGGGTTTCTGCAGTCCTTCCCTCCGATATAATGTTTGAACAAGGAGGACGTTCATTTGGTGTATTTGAACCGTGTGGAGTACTGCGCCTGAAGTTGGTGATGCACCATGGCAATCACATGAACCAAATGAACCGGTTCATTCATTTTCTCCATTCAAACAGAAACACTGCTACCTGCCCAACAGTAAACATGCCGACATCAGACACACGCCAATTTACAAACTAAAAAAACTGTACGTTTGTCATACAGAATTCTTTAGTGCGCTCCCTAAATAACAATGTGTAACCAAAATGGAACAAAGACATAAAGCTTGGTTTGGACCTTGGTCCGGACTTTCAGGTGTGAATGGACTCTAAGGCTCCATCCTGTAGGACTTTGTTACCATCTCACATTTCAGGTCACACCTTAAGGTCAAATCACACTTTTCCCACTTTCTCAAACAGCTAAATTATAAACCACAACACAGCTACGAGGTTGCAAAACCAATTTAAATGTTTCCAAGATTTGATCAATTGGTTAAATGCTCCGTATTTATATACAGAGTTGAATTACTCTACAGCAGAGGTAGCCAACACGTGGTTTATCTCCTGCATTTCCTTCAATACAAGTCGGATTATGTGCGAGACTAGATGTCAGGACTCTACGTTCTGAAGATGCGCATCTTTCAGTCTGTCGATAACAATCAAAGCCCCGTTGGAACAAATGAGTGGATTCAGAAAGTGAAACGCTGGAGTGCTTTTACTTTGAAACGTGTTCGGAAAGTGTTGTAAATACATTTGTGTCATAGACAGATAAACATTTTGGTTCACAGCAGAATAAACAGAGAAAATGATCTTTCACCTGAGTTTTAATGTTTATCTGATGAATTTATGTCACAAACAAATGGTTGCAACACTTTCTGTAAGCCTTTTCAAAATAAAAGCACTCCAGAGTTTGTTAATGATACCCATTCCCTTGTTTAAAAAGGTTTTTTTATTGTGAAATATTTGCGGGAGCGGAAAGATGCACGGCTTCATACTGTGTAGTACTGGTTTTTATTTGAGTACAAGGGACTTCTTTCATACAAGGAAATAATCATATTTGTGGCCATATTCAAATCAAAGCCTATTAGTAAAAACATTGTGCTGCAGTAGCAGCTCCTCTGCAGAACATGATGTGGAACTGAGAAGCTACATATTTTGCATTGTAAATATGAATTGATATTAATTTGAATATTGTCATTGAATAGAAAAAGTTGCACAACTGCCTCTCTTTGTGTATATTTATTTCTTCTACATTCAGCCTTTAACAGAAATTGCAAAAAATAATAAATATGACCCTCCTAAGTGGGTTTTTTGGAAGATATCAGGGTGGTAGCTCTCGGCTTACGTTTGGAATTAAAAAGTGCTCTTGGGCTCGAAAAGGTTGGTGACCACTCATCTACAGCAAAGACTCTTTTTCAATTTTAGAAATTTATTATTTTAGGTTTGAACGGCACATTTTTTCCAGATTCATTTTTTGTTCTCTTTTTTACCATGTAAATACATTCCCAAATATGTTAGGCCAATTGTTGCCATGAAAATGACATTGAGTTTTATTTTGTACTGAGAAAATCTAAGCCACGGTCAATGGATGCCTCTTTTTTTGAAAAAAATAAAATCTTTAAAAATATGGCTATATAGCCTTTGCTAGGTCTCATCTCTTTACAAGCCTGTTTTGTTAGATTATATAAATCATGCAAATATTATATAGTTTTTAACTCTTTGGGACTGTCAATGTGTTGGCCTTCATGTTGTTCACATATGATTGTATTTGAGTCAGTTTTTGAGATATTTAGCTCAGTGCAAATTCAAGTGACGAAATGCTAAATAATGCACATTCAGCCAAGACTGCACCTTGCACACAAACACCTGAATGGTCACTGTATAAGGCACGAAAGGCTCACATTTGGTAATGGTACAAACACGTAGTTGCCCTGAGCCATCGTCGCTGCTTTTGTTGTCGGAGGAAGCCATTAACCTTGATCCTGTGACAGGGGCTTCGGGAGTTGACAGCGCGCTTCACAGACGGGTGACAGGCCATGAACAGACGTAGGGGCCAATTAGAGCTGGTGTGACAAACATGGAGGTTCCTGGTTGTCGTGTCACCCCTTGAGCCTGTTCCACTGCCCTTGTGTGAGAGTTAATCCACGCATACATATATGCTCGTGGTTCCAAAAAGTAGTTCAACTGATACAATATTAATGCAATACAGCATGCTTGTATCACATGTGATCAAGTGACAATAGGCATTTGTCATTTCTGTCATTTCCCCAAAATGACATGTTTGAAGAAGCAAAAGATGACAATGTAAGTGACAGTGTTACAGATCAACACTGATTTGATTCCTACTTCAGACCGGATCGTTATTTCTTATGATCACAAGCGTCTCTGTCGTTATCCACGATGAAAGAGTTCTCCAAATGTGTCCCTGACCGTAACAAAGTACTGACGCTAAAGGAAGTTGTTTTTGAAACACACAAAGTCTTTTTTACATCCCGATAGCCATCGATAAAAAAAAAAGTGTCTGTGGCCCTTGCAGCACTGTAATAGACCGAATGAAGTGATTGGCTGCTGGCGTACCTGTCTGTCATCAACCAACCTGCCTGGCTGCGTTTCCCCTGCCCATGCTCCCGCTGTAGTCCTCACAAGCTGTGGCTCAGTGGCTAGAGCGGGTCGTCCTCTAACCAGAAGGTCAATCCCATTCTTCCCCTCCTGCATGCCAAAGTGTCCCTGGGCAAGATAATGATCCCTAATTGCTCCGGCAGCTGTGCTGTCTCATAGAGAAAGTGCTGCACACAGATGCACTGTATGAATCTGTTTATGTGTTAATGGGTGAACTGTACTGTGAAACGCTTTGATTGGTCATCAAGACTAGAAATGCTTCATATAAGACTATGTACCATTTACTACTATTTAGCCAGAAAGAAAGAGAGCGAGTCACAGGAAAGTTGGCTTCCAGCAGCACACACACACACACACACACACACACACACACACACACACACACACACACACACACACACACACACACACACACACACACACACACACACACACACACTAAAAGAATAAAAGAAACTGCGGAGTTGACGTTAATCCTCTGTGGCTTTGTAGGTGTGAGAATCAGCTCTCACATTCTGCAAAGTCATTGGATCCATTGCTAATATGAACATTATTGATCGTTGCAGCTATTGGTTTCACGCAGTAAACCATCAGGCCCATATGCTGAATGAGTAATCATTGTGCTTCCCGCTCTGCCACTTGCCTCTTGTGAAGCAGCAGTCATGTGTTTCATAGATTGAGTTAGGTCGTGTGCTGCAGTGAGTAATCCTCCTCAGCAGGAAGGGAGCTCTGACTTCCAGATGTCTGTGAGAGGACCAGGCCGAGCTGCACAGTTCTTATTTTTTTTTTCCAGACACCATCACCCGAGTGTATCTCCAAGTTAGACCTGTAATTACAATTAAAGTATTTGTGTACGCTTTACAGTGAACAATAATAGGGTGTATGCTATTCTGATGAAGCTATGGGAAACTGCACCTGAAACCTGGCTTCTATCATTACTATATAGTCTTTTATCACCAGCGCTCCTGCTCCCAGCACCACTCAGCCCTTCATCCCTGTGATGAATGTCCTCTCTCAGCCCCCCCGTGTTTGTGTCTTTGAGGCTCAGCACAATAGGCTCATTGCAAAAATGCATGAATCTTCAATTATACCTGTTTTTCTCCCCTCTCTTTTCTTCTCTTTTGGTCTCGTTAGGCTCGGAGCCAGTTTTCATTCGATAAGAGCGTGTGCCGTTTTCTCATTTCCCTATTTCACAAAACACAATTTGTCGTTGGCCTTCATGTAATTTAGGTCATGGTAGGTATGGCATGTCTTGGTGTAATCCATTATGAAATGATTATGCAAAAGAGGCTGTTAGTTATATTTATGAGACTTTTATGAGTCTTGTGTGTTCACGGCACGCAGGAGGGGCTCTTCTGGAACTTGTGTGTGCTGGGTATGGGTAAGTATTGATGGGTAAATAAAAGGCAGGGGAGGGGGTTGGGGGAAGATGAACAGAGACATGATAAACAACATATGGCAAAACCAACGCTCCTGAGGAAGTGTGTGAGCAACAGGAGGATGCACATGTTTTATGCGTTTCCTCATGTGTCTTTCTGTTAGTAGGGCAATGGGTCACTTTTTCTACCCCCCACCTCCTCTCTCTCTCTCCCTCTCTCCCTCTCTCTCCCTCTCTGTCACCCGTCCCTCCTCGTCCCTCTGCCAGCTCTTGGCAGTACTTCATTTGTAGACATAACCAACAGCTGTCCGGGCTCTCAGACTTGTTGTGTTGTTTCAGCTGGCCAATAAATACGCCGTTTCTGCAGCAGAACAAAAGGACATTAACGAGTGCAATCACAGTGAAACATTGAGCACTGTTTGAGTCTTGTACCATATATTTCAAATTACCCACTTTTTTGGGTCTTTCCCTAGTTAATTGCCCACAGATCAGAACTAAGTTGGAGTGGACTGTGCCGTCACTCCTTTATGGCCTCTATTGATCCACTGCATCCGAGGGTACATTGTAAAAATCGGAATCAACCCAACAATAAAATTCATGTGGCCACACATTTAAACAGACCTGCTGGACGTTTACCTGAGAGAGAGGAAGTGAATGAGGTGTAAATAATTACAGGGGTTTCTCAGATGAAAAGGCAGGGGCAGTGTGATACTGCTGTTGAAAAGTCCCACTGCACTGGAAGTGGAAATGTGTCGTGTTGTGTAGATTGACATCTGCTGCTTGTGATCACCTTTTCCGGCGCACACACACACGTACGCACGCACACACACACACACACACACACACACACACACACACACACACACACACACACACACACACACACACTATATATATTTTTGGATGATAGAAAAATGTCCTCTCATTTCATATTATTCTCTAGTGTTTATTTAATTGTTTCACAAATAATTATATAGCAACATTTTCATCATGTGGACAATGTTTTGCCTCCACACAGCAAAGATGTGAGCAGAAAACCAGTATTTACTAATTATAATAAAAAGGAAAAGTAAAAAGAAAAAAAGAGAATAGTTGATTCAATATATACTGTATAGGTTGGAGGGTTTAATCAGGTTTAAGTCAAGGATGCCCTCTGAGCCACAATTCAACATTTCCTGTATATTAATGAGCTGGCAGCAACAACTCTGAAGTCATCTGCATCACCTCAGCTCACTGCAGGGGGCAAGAATAAATGACTCCTGCACGCAGACAACCTTGTCAGAGTGTCTCCTCCAGCACAAGAGCTGCTGCAAAAATCTGCCGTTATTGGAGAAAACTGGGGAAATGAATTAATACAGAAAAGCATCAATTACATTGCTAAAAAAAACCCCTTATTTTTAAGAAAACCCTCAAACTATCAGCAGATAATAAATGTGCTTCAGTACATGCTCCTCTACGTGGTTTGAGATGGTCTGAAAGTTAACTATCATTTAACCCCTTGAAATAATATGTCACAGAGAACATGGCAGATGGGATGGATGGCAGAATAGCTCACAGTCATTGCCTGGATGTCTGCTGATGATTCTGGATTGTGTATGGAACATGTAAAACTGTTTGACAACTCAGTGCAATCATCGTGCTTAATCGCTTCATTTGGAGTATGAGACCGGGAGATATATATGGAGGTGTTTTCATCTTTATTTAAGGATGCAGTCTTTCAGTGTGAGAGCAGAACTCATTGATTCCACGCTCAGATTTTGGAATGCTCTCACTCAAAGAGCTGTTGGTACTGTTCCAGTGAAAAATAAGGGGGAAAAAGAAACAGAGCTGCATCTATATTGTTTTTATAGTTGTTAGCCACAGTGTTCTCACGATGTTAAGAACTTGAGATCTTTGATTTTTTGGAGCTCCACGGTGACCAGCGATCTGCTGGACTCATGCTCCATCAAGGTGTCATTGTTTTTTTCTTCAAGCTAACCAATGAGAAACTGGTGAAATAATAACGACGTGGAGGGCGTCAGTGCACCTGGTTAAAAAGTTAGAGCTAACACATCCACAACACAGATCCGACGATATCACTTGTCAACACTACACGTGAGTTTCCATTCGTTGGGGAATTTTGACGGGCTCGTTGCACAAAAAAAATCAAAGAGCAGAAGAAAAAATCGGAGAGCAGAGGAGATATCTGAGAGGAGACGTTTCACGGGCGCCCAGAAGCAGCGTGGGCATGAGGGGAATAGCTGCAGCTGGAGTAGCCGGAGTGCGAGCGTAGGGTTTGGAGTGAGAGCGTTACAAAATCTGAACGTGAAATCGACAAGTCCTGCCCTCAGACTGAAAGACCACGCTCTTGAATAAAGAGAGGGGAAATTATCCATAGAATTAAAGATGTGCCTCGTGGTGTTTGGAATGGACTCATCAAAAATATTCTCATTCCATGCAGAAGAAAAACACGACTGTCCAAACAACAGAGAATACGTTAATCTATTTCAAATTAAAACGGACTCAGTGGGATTTACTTGCTCTTCCTCTTATTTAATTTCTGGCAGTGAGGGTGCAGCATAAGAATATTTCTGCCCCCCCACTGTTAAATGTCTCAACCATAACTGACTCACCCCTGCCCCTTAAAAAAAAAAGAAGCAGATACTCACAGTCATGTTGTGTAAAGCAAATCTAAAACTTCTCTAAATTTAATATTTGGGCTTTTTTTTTGGTCTTTACCATAGAGCATTTCCCGTGAGCCCTAGACCATCATCTGTGAAGCAATAAACGGTTGATGGGTAGTTTCTAGTTCAGTTAAATGAAAATGTCTCAATCACCCCCTGCTGCATTTTAGGTTACGATCAAGTCGTTTTTATCACATTGTTAAATGTTCAAATGTTAATTTTGCAAATAAATGATGGTTTTAATTAGTTTTTCGATACTTTAAAAGCACCAGTGGTTGCCGATTGTACTGGGACCTCGATACCACGGCTCAACTCCATGATCACTACTGGGCAAACTGACTTAACCAGTGCAATATGACAGAACCCGTATCAGAGATATTTTTGCTTGGAGATGCGTCATCCATCTTACAGTCATTGATTCAGACTGAACAGTATAAAAGGTTTTTGGCTGCAGAGAATGCAACTGCAAAGTTTGAGTTGTACGGATTTGACCTCAGTATACAGTCTGCCAGAATTTTTTAGATGTGTTTGAAATCATGAAGATTTTTTGAGAGACTTTTGAGCATGTGTCTGAGCATGCAGATCTCTTTCCCAGTGCAATGGACCAATTTAAGAACCATGTCTTCTGACCTAACCACATAACAATTTATAAATCGAGAATGGATGACATCAATGTTATATATTCAAGGGGCCCGTCCTGTGGTAACCATTACTTTGTCATCTTTCGGTTGCAGTTGGTCTCGTACTCATTTTGTTGTTGTGCGGCCACAACATCTCGGTGCAACTTCAATGCACTGCAAAAAAGCTAGAAAAGGTGTGAAAACATTCTTCTAGAAGCTCTGGCCCCTCAAACTCTGTTGCTCCCTCCTCCTCAGGCATGTTTCAGCCGCTTGATTTGTGTTTGTTGCTGAAGAAGAATTTGGTCTGTTATTACAAGGTCAGTGACTCACCGACACTTAGAGTGTCAACCAAATGTGTCACCTTGAAGGCGACGTGGTATATTTTTGTCCCATTTTCATTTGCAAATTTGGCTTTTGAAAAATAAATTTTGCTTTGCCCTGACAAAGCTCCATCTCTTTTCTTTGCCTACGATTAACGATCAGCTTTCAGGAGAGCAACATTTTTGTGGCTGTTGATTAATGTTCAGTTCACTATGGGGAAATTCACAAATTTACACAAATACATTAAACTGGGAGTATTCACTTGGTATTCAAATATGTTCAGATGAAAAAAGAGCTTCATTTGAGAACTCTATTTCACACCTTAACTCTTAACACATCTCATATAAGCAAACAGCTTAAACACCTCCTTATTTCTTTGTGTCCATATAGCTCTTATAACCCACTCCCCCAACTATCGCCTCTCCTCTCCTCTCACCCTGGCTGTTTATGTCCCACTGACCTATGTTGCAATGATGCGTGACTTGACCTGAGAGGCATCATGTGAGACCAGTTACAACACATGCAAATTGTATCTATGTTTGCATCTTTGCTGCTAAACCAAGGCTGTAAAGCCTCTTTCCCAATATTTACAACTTCTTTGTGGTTTATTGGTTATAGATCCGGGCCTGGATCTGGACCACAGGCTGCCTATTAGTGGCCCTGTCCTTAAACTGATACAGTCTGCGGCCGTGCAGAAAACAGCAAAGTAATTGAACAACCATAACGACATGTAAATCACAAAGAAAAAGCTTCATTATTACCATACGTGTCCCCCCCCACCCACATGTTCTGTCCTGTTTCCTTTATCTGAATGATATCTAACGCTATTTCCTGCCAATGTGGTTCCTGAGACGGTCCAATCAGATCAGTTGGTTGATCCACCACTTTGGTCCAGACTGAAATCTCTCAACCACTGTTGGATGGATTGTCATAGTCGTGGCCCCCAGAGGAGGAGATGGAGCCTAATGAGACTTTGGTGATGTTGGCATTTCTAGTTAGAAGTGACTGGTTACTGTTGGATGGAGCTCCAAGAAATTTGGTTCATGGTTGAACTTTTTCCTCTAGTTTTATCATCTGGTCAAAATGTTACTTTCTCCTGATTAGAACATGTAAGCAAACTAAAGTAAGAGGAGAGATTAGCTAAGTAGACCCTGACAAACCTGAAGACTCTTCATCTATATATATGCACATCTATATTGCTGATTTTGCTACCAGCCTCAAAAGTCCAGTACTGGGTGGTCTAAGATATACGCTCAATCTACAGTTCAGATACACCTTGCTAAAACAAATCCTCCATTGAAGTTCTTTGTGCTATAAATGTATTAAAGAGGTGTTGACTCATCTGTATGATAATTTTGGAGGCTGTAATTTGTTGTGCTGCTCGGTTGAATTTTGCTATATCGAGATTTGTATTCTGTTATACTGACATCTATTATATTCTCGACCGGATTTATATTAATGAGGGCAGGGTACAGAATAGAAACACCTTTCTGTATAATGCAGCACAGGTCTCCAGCACCACAAACTGCATCATTCAAAATTAAAACCAAAACAAGACACACATATTGTATTATATTTGCACAATGGTTTGCATTAACACACAAGTTCCACTAGTTTCAGTTAATAAAAACAAACTGATTCTGTGATCTTCCACCTTATATCTATCCCATACATGGTGTAGGGAAACGTGTTCCACCCATCAAACATCTATGAAAAGCTTGAACTATTTTGTATGGGTGTGAATGCACAGTTTGCCTCATCACATCCATCTAGGAGAAATAATATTATTCTCAAAGAATTTGCATTTTTGTCATCTATCAGACTCAAGTGTAGTTTCCTTGGAATCCAGCATATTGTTTGTTGGTAGAAGAGGTGTGTGCTGTTTTAATGGACTGTTCTGAAACCTGCACTGCTCTCCACATCTTGCCGTGTGTGCAAAAATAAAGCCAGTAATTAATAACACATGTGAGACTGTGGTTTACATAGGTTTTTATAATTAATTAAACCTCACATAAAATGTTCATTATTAAGTCTGTTGCTGCAAGGCTAGGAAAGACAATCGTGTATCTTTTGAATATGTATGCTCTCACCCTCAGCCTTGTATAGACTGGTTGCTTAGTGAGATATACACAAAGCTGTGTGAGGTGATTTTCCGGTTTTTGCTTTGCAAAACAGATGATCCTGCTCAGCCTATTCCAACCTGAGACCGTGTCAGCGTTTGTGGTAAACCTCATCCTGTCACACCTTTTTACCGAACTTGCACACCTGCTGTGTTTTCAGAGAAGTCAGGCATCACTCCCGGGCAACAAACCGCTCTAAAGCACAAATATTAAAGATGTTGTTCTAACACATGCAGGAGTGTGCGTTGACACTTCCTGCAGCATCAGGGCAGATTCAAAAAAACATCAGCTCCTCAGCGGCAAGCGAAATCACAGTGTGACAAGAAGAAGGAACAACACCCATTAGAGTTCAGTTCTCACTTCCTTTGTGCCTCGGCAACATGATTTCATGGTTGACTGCAACATCAGTTCCTGTTTAAGGCTTCTCTGATGATTCTGTCCGCTTTGAAATGTGTTCTTCGAGATGAATATAATGAAAATGACTTTATCCACCTACTTTATTTCGAAGAGCAGCTTATGGCAGTTATGATTTGGTTGATGGAATCTTTCGACAGTCAGTAGGTGTTTACAATGGTGGTAACTGGAAGGTTGGGGAGAAATCCTAGTCATCCGAAACTTCTATAGACCTTTAACTGCAAGCTAACATTATTTGACTCTATCTGCAGTTGGCAAGTAGATACGGGGACACTTGCCAAAGTGGTACACTTCTACCGTAAGCTGGCCTTTTGAGAGTATGTGCACCAGTGCCTTTTGACAGTGCTGTACCAGACACAGAGCAAAATGTTCTGGTGGTGTTGAACTTTGCATGAATAAAGTATTGAAGCAGGAGGCTGCTAACAGCATTGAAATAGTTGTAAAACATTTTTGTGGAAAACATTGCATATTTGCTTTCTTGCTATAAGCGAGATGAGAAGATCAATGTCATTCTCATGTCTGTGCGTTCTCAGGTAAGGTTGTGGTTGGACTAGTTTAGCATAAAGTAGGGGAAAACCACTTTTTTGTTTCACTCAAATTGAAATGTAAAAACAACTTTTTGTGAGTGTATAATTACGTCCCAGTATGTTTGTTTGTTTATCAGCAGGATTACACAAAAACCTCTGATTTGCACAAGACTAAAAAAAAGGCCAAAATAAGAACCCATCAAACTTTGGGAACGATATGGACAAAAGGGCTTTTGTCAACATTGCGAGTTTTTCACCAATTCCCCAGGCAATAATGTCTGGATCTTAATGAAAAAATATAAGGCACATTTAGGGGACTGATGTATATCAGTGTGTGACATGTGGTGCAGTCTCAAATAAAAATCCAATGTCTTGATTACCAATGGTTTATCCATCTACCCAGTACAAATGTGCAACATGTACAGGTTGCCAGATACTAGTCAAGAACAGGCTTTGTTTTAAGTGTGAAGACAAGCCCCATGGTACCAAAGCTGGAAGCCTCACTTTCATGTCAAGAATCTAGGAAACCGCTGCAGTTAATGCAAGGAAATTTAAGCTGGTGTTCACCAACAAATAGTTCCTGCACAAATGGTCATTTCTTTATGTGTGTACAAAATAAACACCACTTTTTCTGGAGGTGATGTCAGGTGTAGTTTTAGCTGTTTCCCCTTGCTTCTAATATTTACACTAAGAAGGGTAAAGTATGACTTCAGCTCCAATGATATATAACTGTAAATGAAATCAAATTGCTTTATATCAGTGGTGAGTGTATACAAACACAGTGTGAAAAATATGTGCTTTTGTAAAGGTGTCTACAGAAACATCCGATGAAATACTCAGTGCTTAAAGTAATCACACTACATTTTAGAATTTGCTTCTTATTTGCGGCTACATCCACATTTCAAGCATCGTTGACTGTTTTCTATCAGCATCACCTCGGCCTCGGGGTGAACTGACTTTCAGAGAAATGCAACAACGAGGTGGAAATTCTACTTCTCGTTTCATGTGTGGTCTTGATTGTGATCAGCATGACTTACACAGCCAGCTCATTTTTTTTTCTCTCACTTTATCAGTGTTACATGTATTTCCGTTTCCTAGCGACATGTTTTCGTACCTTTTTTTTGTTGTTTCACTGAAGTCCTGGTTCCTCGTAGAGGTTGTATGTACAACTATCGCAATGACTCAGTACTTTAACTTTATCAAGTAGAGTAGAAAGCATGGAGGACATCTAAACGAGTGAGACTGGGTCACTTGGGGCTTGTACTATGAAGTGTGTTCAACACACTCAGAAGTGTTTTTTAATCTGGCTTCATTTAGTCTCACGGGGTGTCTTTAAAGAGTTACCTCGTACTTTTGGAATCTTTAACAGAGAGGAGAGAGAGAAAAGGATTATGAACATATGTTGCTGATAGAAAGTTAAAGTTATGTCAGTGTTTCTTCTGCCAAAGCAGAGAGGACAGGACTAGATGACCAGCTCAGTCCCACTGACATGTTCATTATACTCATGGAAATACTGAACAGTGTGTGGAATCATTTATTTATTTTTTAATTAAAGGACATCAGAGGCTTCAATCTGTATTCCTCCTCATGTTGTTCTGAGCTGCAGTAATAGAACATCAACACTGTTAGATTTTATGTCAGAAATCAAAGCATCTCCGGTGATTT
Source organism: Hippoglossus stenolepis (assembly GCF_022539355.2). Classification (NCBI taxonomy): domain Eukaryota; kingdom Metazoa; phylum Chordata; class Actinopteri; order Pleuronectiformes; family Pleuronectidae; genus Hippoglossus; species Hippoglossus stenolepis. The sequence continues at coordinate 15,328,036 of NC_061505.1, read as the reverse complement.
AAAATGAACCTACAGTATTTGTGATGTATTTATATACGGTGATAAACTCTCTCTTTGTTTGTTTGAAGCTGTTTTAAAACCATCACACTCAATATTTGCTGACATTTATTATTTTTCACGTTACTGTAAACTCTTTTGTCATACATCTACAGGATCCCTCTCGGCATGGGTTACCATGGTGATTTACCTCGATAACCCAAAATCCTGCTTTGTAGTACAGGAGCCTTGTTGTCACTTGGCAGACAGTTACATAATAAGGTTGAACCTTCCCCACAGCACACCACTGGGTGCCTTCTGTCTTCTTAGGCAGCACATATGTTTTTCAAGGTTCGGTTATTTCTTTTGTGCAGTGATTGAATGTGTGTGAATTGTTTTTGTTGTTGTTTTGTTGAATCAGCTTGGGTCTTTTGTAAGGCTGTAGTTGTTGGTCTAGTTGTTTTGAGTACTTGATTATATTTTACTTTAGGGCAAGGTAAGGTTTGAACCACAATGTTCTGTTGGGAGGGTTCAGTTCCATTTAAAAGCTAAAAATAACAACTGCACCAACATTTTTTTTATTGTATTGCCTAGAGAGATAGAGGTTCTTGTGAATTATAAGAGAACTGCTTGATTCACTAGTCTATGGCTAGTCTTGCATAGAGATGTTAAAATTACTCTATATCTCTGATTGGTGTTGAAAGCACTTACCTTACATAGCACTACCCCTCCTGATAAATACTTACATACACCAAACGTCTTTTTGAACAGTCATGCACAAGGTTTTTTGTCAAGATATAGACTCTGAACTATAAATGTAGCAATATTCCTTTCTGTGTGAAGTTTGCATGTTCTACGTTTGGATGTCAAGCCTTAGTCCACCACCTGCCACTCATGGTGAGGGAACAGGTGATGATACTTCGTCGTGTTGTCTCTTCAGTTGCAGATTTGCGTGGTTTTGCTTAAAGACTCAAAAACCTAAATAATATGAATAAAGCTAGAAACCCTTCATCATGAAGCTGAATATACAGCTACACTCAGTTCCTGAAAACCAGCCACCGTAGAAACACAAGGTTTTCACCTGCAGTGATACTCGATGCCCCGTGGAGACTGAGATCTCTGTTGTCAGCTGTGAATGTTTAACCAATCTTCACGTACATTTGTCAGTGAACCGGAAAAAATATACCCTGATCCCGGGGAGATATCACCATGGATACTATCAAAGACACGTCCTCCATCTCGATCCTTTAAAATCCATTCTCTATGGAGCTATAGAGGGCTGCAGTGTGCAACCACACAGATAAGGAAGCAAGAAGGTCTGTCCCTCTGGTTTCTGGCTGCGGGAGGCAAAAGTCAGCACATATTCTCCCCTGGACAAAGAAAGCTTTCAGGCTGCAGCCAGGCTACAGCAGCAACTTTTATAGCTCTAGAGCGTGACGCTGTTGTTAGAAACCCTCCAGAAAGCTCCATCTGAGAGCAGATACACCCCAAGCATTTACTGTATTTAATATTCAGCTGGTGATAGTTCCATCCAGCTAGTTCAGGACAATAATGATGAGCTCTGCTTCAATGAAGCCATTCACTGGCTCTGGTATTCCCTGTTTTACTATGAGTCCCAGCAGCCCGTAGGCCTGCCTGTTAAGTAAAACCTATTCAGACAGCTGAATATGCTACTCATTTTAGAATTGTCTATTCAGAATATTGGAGTCATTTTCATGCGATGGGCTTATTTTGACTGCTGCAACACTGCCTGCATTTAGCTGTGTTTGCTCATGAAGTCTGCTGATGGCAGAGGCCTGTTGATCAGATTTGCAGACAGACAAAGGTGAGGTCTGTGTGTTGTTGACTGTTGACATCTGGGTCTCTCCTCCGCTGGATCTGTGGTTTTCCACCCATCCGGTTTCATCAGCGAGCATGCCGAGCAAACAGTCACAGGCAATGACAAATAATGAAGCAACTGATCCTCAAGAAATGCTGAAGAAAAACATATTTTGCACTTTTGGCCATAATTACCAAGTGTTGATAATAATAGCTTCATTGCGAAAGAGGGACAGGTGTTCAGGGGATCTTATCAATACTTGTAATGAAATGTAGAAACACAAGTTATTTAGGGATGCACAATATTGATTGTTTCTACCGATAATTGGTAGTTACCTGCTTCTCATGGCCGGTACCAATACTGTTCACCGATTATCTCTCATTTTGTATATAAAACAAAAATGTATATGACCTGATCAGTGTCTCTGTATGTGAACCAGAGAACTTCTTTGCGTGCAATATTGCCTCTCTCAAGTCTCCATCCAGCCACTGAGTTTTTGAACTAATTATACCCCCTGGACTAATGTCAGAGGTCCATATGTCCGTAGTGAAACTTAGGTCACTTGCATCATGTGTGTGGTGACCACAACATACAGGGTCGAGCTCTCCATGGGTCCAAACATTTGTCACAAACCCCAAAAGACCCGGAAATATTCTACCTGAACCTGAACCTGACCCGGACCTTTCTATCATTTGAAAGCTGGGACCCAGACCCCTGCAGAACCAAGAAACACTTGACCCAAACCCGGGCGGGAAGCACAGACCCAATGGGCACCATTTTCACAACTGATTACTTTAACAAGTTCAGGTTCATTCACAGGGATTCCAAACCACCTTTTGTGCCTGGCCAAGATGGATAAAATCTTTCATCTAAGAAAGTTCCTAAAAAAAACCCTGAACCTCTCAAATCCTTCTCAGAGTCAATTGCATTGAGTTATCTCCGGCGACAGTCAGCAACCAACTCCATATGGCTGTGGAAACCACTGGTGGATTTATAGTGGTCTGGCAGTTGTGACGTCTTTGGGCATACCACCCAAAGACGTTACATTTCCAAAAATGTTTTTCAACTTTTCTTTCATGAAATGCTCGTGCTACTGATGGGATTTGTTGCATTTGTGGGGAACAGTGTGTTCTGGCCATTTTTAACATTGAAGCGTTCCTCATTCAGAATCTCAATGTCAGGGACGTTCTTGCCTGATGCTACTTCATAGTAGGATACCGCCGTCTTATTCTTGCAGTAACCGATTATTTGGCCACTTGAAGGCAGCAGAAGCAAGTTGTGAACACAGCAGTAACATATCATCACCTTCAATGAGGATATGATGAACCCATTAGCTAACAGTACCTAACGTCCAGATCCTTGAGCTACAGAGCAGTATTATCATTCATCTGGAGTCCTGTCTGCATCCAGCCGATGAATGTCAGTTGTGGTACAAACTGATAAGAAATGAGCTGAAACTCATTATAAAGCTCATTAACGCCGAGGGGACTTGCAGATGCAGCTGATAATTCTCTGCTGGTTCATCACGGTGAATGACCCTTTGACATTGTTTTCACATTATCAGTTAATACATTGTTTTTGTAAAATTTCAATTACCAAGTATTGATAAGTGGTACCCAGGTGCAGTCCAATTTTTTATACTCTAGGACAAAATGTATGCCCTCAAGCCTATTGCAGACCTAAGTGGACACACATCACACACTTTATATAAACCTCTCACCTAACCAGTGAAAACTCTGACGACAACTTGGGGCAACAAAATAGTCAAATGGGTGAATTCTATATTTATGATTTGAGAAGCAGATGACTGGTTCCACTCCTAGATGGGAAATTATTTATTCTTCTACATGGTGATGGTTGAGGATGTTAAAACAATAACATCATCAAACGCCTGTGAGACAATGCTGTAGTAATAACGATTACAGACCAGTATCTATCTTAAGTTAGCCAATATTAGCCATCTGATGCTACTGGTCATACCAGACCAACCAAGGCTATAGTTGGCTAGAGTTTGTTGACTTGAGAAAGGGTTTGTTTTATTGTTCCTGAATTAACTTTTCATTCGAATGAGGAAAGATGTGTTTTTAGTTCTTATAGAGTCTCACTTTATTTCTTTTTTTAAAGCTGTTATGGCTCCAGCTTCTAAAATGTATAGGTCACCTGCTCCTCTCTATTTAGTCACTGTTGACTGGGTTTGGGACTGCTATCGTGGAAAATTGGTTCTAAAGAATGTGTGTAGGTGTTTATGTTGTATTTTATGACACTTTCTGGACTAAATTAATAATTAGCATAACTCAACTATCAAGATACAGGGGTATGTAGTTGTTATTATTGTTTGAAAGCAGTATTTTCAACATCTGATCTCCGTGTCAGGGATTTGTGCAGCAGCATCTTTGTAGCATGTAATCTGAGACGACACATCTCATGCTTTTTCCCTTACCACTGACAGTAGCATCCCTTTTTACATATAAGAAGTCTACCTCTTGTTTTCTCCCTCCCCCTCCCCTTGTAATTCCTCCTAGAGCTTCCAACCAGAAGCCAAAAAGATAGAAAAGATAAAAGATCATGGGTTTAAACACAGGACCTCCACATCCAGCCATACACACACATATAGCTGTGTCCGGCTGCTTATGCTCTCGGCCTGCTCGTTAGAGCAAATTATATTGACACACCAAAGCCAGGCTGCCTGTCTGTTTTCCTTCTGCCTCGAAAAGAGCACATTACTTTTATTCTTGGAAGTAGCAGCGCTTTGACCCCAGCTACACTGTGTTGCTTTGCAGCTGATGCTCTGAGGGAAAGAAATAAGGTTGTGTGTGTTTGTGTAATTATTCAGTATCGGGGCTTCTGATGAGTTGTTCCACTGGCTCTTTTTTTTTTGTGAGCATTCATGGTAGACGATAGTGCTGAACGCAGCATGTGGCAGCGTCTGCTCATACCCGCACTTACAGAGGGTTTGAATCTAACAGGGAAAATAAGGAAGAAGTCAGCATTAGAGTCAAATCACGTCATCACATTTTCTGGGGCACAGTCACTTAATTTTACACCAGCATTAAAAGTAATTCCTCTTGCGAGCTAGAATTGCATGTGCTCTGTTCATTCAAGTGATATGACACTACTGTGTGGACCTGAGCAATGATCTGTTTTACAGCTCCAAAATAAGCACTGTTAATACTCAATATCGTGTGTGTTTCAGTTTTGTCAATTTCATTTTCAACATAACTAATTTCCACCAAAGAACATTTGTACAAATGAAGTATATAGATGGTGTTTAACAGCAGATGCAATGTATCACGTTAAATCTGTCTCAATACCTTGTATGTGATGCTTGCCCAAAGAACAGCAACATCACTCTTGTGTTCCAGGGGCTGCTTAGGCTCAGTAGCTAGACCAGAAGGTTGGCGGTTCAAACCCCGTCTCCCCTATACTGCATGCCGTAGATAATGAACCCAAAATGGCTCCTGATGGCTGTGCTGGCAGTGTATGAATGATGTGTAGTAGAGAAAGTGCTGCACATAGATGCACCGTGGCAAAACTGCAATGTAAAGAGCTTTGAGTGGTCATCAAGTCATCAGAACATTTACCATTCTTCTGCTCATGTGTATTTATATAGCAGCTGACAGAAAGCAGCAGAACATCTCTCAGTATCGGGGGCCTTCAGACACCATGTCTCCCTAAGACTGACAAACAGCCTTTATCAGCACCGCAGCGGTGTCCTCCTCCTTTTATTCTGATTGAAGCCTCAATGTGGTTCAAACAAACCACTTGTCTAACAGTGCCGGGACCTCTCAATGACAACACATTTAAGAGGGAGGCTCCATCTGATGGTTAAATAATAGATAAAAGAATAAAAGACGTTTTTATTAAACACGGTGAGAGAAAAAAAGGGCATTAGCTGGTGTCACGACACTGTGCACATCTGAATGCACACAAAGTCACCTTGAGCGAGTCTGATCAGACATCACTCAGAATCCTGCTGTGGTCGTCTGGTCTATCCGCTGCTGCAATAAAGCACCGAGTCACGAAGTAAATATTCAAGGAAGGCGGGTTTCTTACAACTCTACCTCGTGCCTTTGGTCATTTCAAAACAATCATGATGACATTGTATTCAAAGTTCTGCAAAGTCATTGCTGAGATCATGGAATGTGGTCATATTGTATAAAATGGGTCCATCGAGACAAGAAATAACAGTCAGACAGATATTAAACATCTTAAAGTTCCAGAGTCCTGTATTATGAAGTAATATAATTTTTTTATTATAATATATTATTGATTCACTAAGCCTAAAAACCACCATCTCACTCAGAGGTTACAAAGTGGTGATTATAGGTGTTCAGGTCTGCTCTGGACCCTGGGGAATGTGTCTCAGTAAAAAAGTGAACCACCGTCATTACAGACCCGAAGTTACCTAACTAACCATGAATCATCAAGAATCTGTCATAAAGATGCATCACAGTTCCCTGCCCAGTTTTTAAATGCCCATATTACATTGTACAGTTCACATTTTTCCTAAGCAGCATTTCATCTTATCTTGATCATCATCAGAGCTGATTCAGAATCAATGGCAATCAAAGTTTTCTCTCCGACACAAACGATGGAAATCCAAGTGTCCCTAAGCATTAATGAGCCAATCAGTAGGAACCATTTAACATTGTAAATGTGTGTGTTTGTAAATGAATGATGCTCACAAATGTTTGGAATTGGTCCAATACATAGCCTCCGTCCAGCAGCTGCAACACGGCAGCAGTGGCTACAAAATGTCCTCCAAAAGTGTTTTATTTTCCTCAACAAAAGGCTCAAATTCTTATGCTGGGTCCTTCTAAATCCTGTCTGGATAAACAAGACATCTCACTCTCCATCACGCAGCAAATCGTTGTCCCTCCTCTGCTTATTGGTTCAGTTTGGATGACAAGTAGGGGACGTCCATCGAAGTCAATTGCTTAATCGACAAGAAAACGAATCAGCCATAATAGGTTCTCTCAGTAAAATCAAAAAATTCCAACTCTCACACTCACTCTCACTCCCACTCACATTTCCACCTCTGTCAATTCCTGCAACGTCCCAAATCTCAGTGAGACGTCTCGACTTGTCAAATTGACAGACTCCTAAGACTTAGAATAACAAAGCACCATGGACATTTCGTGGACTTCCCATGTTGCCCCTTAAAGGGATAGTTCACCAAAAAATTAGAATTCACTCATTATCTACTCACCACTATGCTGATGGAGGGGTGAAGTGTATTAAATTCACTCTTTGCCAGGTTTTGAATTCAGCAGCAGGAGATATAAGACTGTGATCTTTGTTTCTCCACCATCCTGACAGCTTGAAAGACACTGGCTTGCCATGGAAAGCAATCAGCTTTCTCTTCATTTCTCCCTTCGATGGAAATGCTGTGTAAATACTGCCCCTAATAAGACGGAGTTGAATTTCACACACTTCTTTCTGCGGACCAGCTTCAATCGAATTAACTTTAGAGGAGTGCCACGTAAGACAGTCTTTTTATACAGCAGAGCAAATTGTCTTGAGTAAAAGGGGTGAGAAAGCTGGATTATGTTCCATTACGATTCCTTCAATGAATAATACAATAGGGCCCCCGGGACCAAATGGAGATTCGGCTCATCTTTTCAAGTCCGACTTCCATTTTTTCCATTTGTGCTCAGGGATCTGCTGCTTGTGTGTTTCTGCTGCCCGGTCAGTATTTCAGCCACACACAGAGGCTGAATGAGGCCAGGCCTCTTCATGCTACTGATCCCTGCATCTGGAACACTGTGAGGCGTTTGTCCAGAGACGTCTTGGCATTTGACAGCCAACTCCTTCATTCACAGACATGACAAATGTCACTTTTTTTTCTCCTGCAGGCTAAAGTGGAGCCAATCCATTTCTGTTGTACGCTGACCTTTAGTAGACGTCAAACAATAATCTCATTTATTTATCTTCAGCATTGCAAGCTCTCTTCCAGCAGAGCAGGAACAAAAAGTGTGGATAAAGACAAGTTCAGCTGCACAAGATAAAAAGTTGCATGAGATGAGCACCTCACAGATGGATTAAATTTGATACGATCGGAATGAATGCATTTGATATTTTTCCCTCTGTTCTCTCTGTTATCAACGCCCAGCTCCATCAACATGAAAGTCTCCAGTCCTGCTGATCCAACATTTAATTTCGGGGAGATTATGCTTTTTGCAATCAAGCTTGGCAATGTCTGAAAGTGATATGAGGGACGCCACCAAGCAAAGAAAGAAGCTATGAATATTTTTCAAGCTTTGTCTGACGTCGCACTTTCTTCAAAGCAGGAATTCATCAGGCAAGTGTAGCGTGAGATTGAGGTATCACACATCACAGGCATTTACTGTCACTACGCCGAGCCTGCATGGGAGTGAGGAGGTCGCTGACATTTTTTTCTACGGAGATTGCATGTGGTTGTTGATTTTTCTCAGTCATGTAATCCATCAGTTGAATTCAATATGCACAGAGAGCGTGTGTGGTAAAACCTGGAGGGAGTCGTACTCGTGTTTGTGTTTCTTTGCTTGATATGTTTCCATTTCAAAGATCCAGCCAACATCCTGTTTGGATTCTCCTCTTGTCGCGGATGACCCAGTCCACATGTCTGCCAGCAGGAGACTGTAAAATGACTCTAAGAATAACACTTGATATTGGAGGCCGGTGATCTAAATTACCTTTTTTGGGAGCAATTCAACAACATCTTGGGAGCATTCCAGCTGTTTCATATTGCAAATACCACCGTAGTGGATTCTAGTCCCTGATATCGGGCAAGCTTCTAAAAATGCACGGCCTCTTCATTTCCATGATGTAAACAGGCGCATGTTTTCATGAGGGTCTCCCTACCTCATAAATCCCCACCCTCCAGTTTATAACACAGACTTTAAAATGTGTAGAGCGGGGGAAGGGTTCATTTTGTGCCCTGACTGCTTGATAGCAGTGTTGTCATCTATCTCCAGCCCTTTGACTCTTCCATTCCAATGTAGCAATGCATTTATGCATACATTGGTATATTTTGCTTTGTATATTATGATGGTATTTCCTAAAATCAATTTAAAAACAGAATATAGATTGTTGCTTACAGTATCACAATAACAATGTATTGAATCCAAGTGTCAACACACCGTGACGTCACCCATTGGTTTATGAATCCTCGTTTGACATTTCGTCCAGTGCCATTTTGGATCTTTGAAACCAGAAGTAACCGTAACTGTACGCCCCCACCGACACCTGCCGCCTGCACCCATTGGACGGTAGTAGCTGTCAATCATACAGTATCCATGACTCAATGCATACTGGGCTTTATGGTCTATGAGACTCTAAATGGGACCATCATTTACAAAATTCTGTGTTAAAAAAGACTTGAAGCCAGAGACTATAAACTCAATCAAGTTAGAAGTAGAGTCATTTTCTCATGGACTTCAATAGAAATTGACTTTTCCGAACCATACGCCTATTATATATTTAGTATTAGGCAAATCCATGAAGTTTTTTGTGAGATGGGAGGTTTTTATGACATTTCCACAGATTTCTCAGTCAACAATTCATGCATCTTGATGAAAAACATCAGGCATATTTATGGAACTGATTACTGTGAGTGTGTGCAATTTGGTGCAGCCTGATTGAAAATAAGGGGAGCACTGGGCCTTGGCGGAGGTATGCGCTCTAGGTACACCATGATATGATCTGATGACAAAACAAAGTTGAGCAGAAACATTTGCTGCTAAATGGCAACCACTTCTTTATCATGTTGTTCTGGTGCATATGACGGTGCTTTCAACCTGCTGGACACAAAAGAAAAGATGTTCCAAGTGGATAAGCACAAGTTCCTGAAGTGTTAAAGCAGCGTTTGAAATGATTTGTCAATAAAAAAAACAATTGGAAAATAGATAAAAAAAAGTGTTCTGTGCGATCATGGCCTGAGACTGTAATTGTCTTGTGTTCTGTCCCGGCTTCTGCTAAGACCTAAATTCCACTGAGATCATTAAAGTTAAATCTTATCTCACCCACCACCTTTCTCTCCTCTCTTGTCTTTTTTCTTTCCCAGTGAGCTTTTAGGCCCAGACTTCACCGAGACCTACTACACAGACGATGGGCAGCCGGTGACTGTGACCAATCGCAATTACACTGTAAGTACAAAGCAACAGGTCGACGTGTGTCGGAGGTTTTTATCTCTCCTCCTTGTCTTTGTCAGCTGCTGCTTAACAGCACGGTCCTGCCACGATCAAAATCACTGGGTCTCTGCCACATTGTGAACATTGACTTGGGTTTCTGGCCTGTATCTGCAGAATTCCATACATAGCGCTGCTCACATGTGATTGGCTGGTGGAACGCATGAATAAGCAGGAGTTCCCAATTAAGTGCTGGATGATTGGAGAACAAAAGGAACCCCCCAGTGTCACTAAATGTTTCACTATAAATCCTGTCCATTTCATCTAATTAAGAAAAAGAAAATTGTAAAACAGAACTAGTTGACTTATTAATCTTCAATGAAAAGTCCATATTTAATAATCAACTTCAACAAAAGACACGGCATCCTTTATCATTGAGCTTCTACTCTTTTGTTCACTTAAGCTGCTTTCAGTCATGCACTGAACTCGGGATAATTTCAGAAAATTATCCAGGGGAGTGATAACGTCAGAGTTTCTCCTGGCAGCCCCCTGGTACAAACTCAGAATGAGCCCACATGGGATTACAGCAGGATGTTGTCTGGAGGATTCAGCGTGTGCGAGTAGGCATATCAATGACGTTTCTAGCATGCAACAGACACAACACTGAAAAAAAAAACCCCAAAAAGAATACAAATCTCTCAGGATGAAAAAGTGGAGAAGTCAGAGGACAAGATTCGAGAGCTTTTGGCAAAAAGGGCCGATGTCTGTGTCGATGTGCTGAAAAGAAAAACATTGGATCCCCACAGTGGATTTCACACATCATGTCCTGTCTCGCACATGCTCTGGATTTTCTTGTTGCTGTGTGGAAATGGCTTTATTTCTTGATTTCTACCTTGACATGGATGATACAAATCTGTGGAGAAATGTTGTGCTGTTATTCACGGATGATTCTTTTCGGCTGATCTTTCCTGGAGGGTTTTTTTTTTGCTTTGCAAATACTAACTCGTTTTTTAATCTATCAAATTAGAGGACAGCCTTGGTCATATCACAGTTTTCACCTTTTTTTCTCTTTACAAAAGCTTCTTGAAACTTAAATCATCTTTTTGATTAGTATTTGTCTTCAGGAACGTATAGTCACAATTTAATATAATCTCCAACCTTCATCAGGCCGTGGACGGACACTGCACCTTGTGTTTTTGGTAGTGAGGCTCGTCCTCTACCTCCTCACCACTGTGTGTCAGCTGATGTTCAGGAGCTGCTGAGGCTCTCGTGTCCTCTCTGGTCTCTATGAAGTCTTTCATTGTTCAGGCAGTTTATTACCATTAATATTTAATAATTTGGTTAATGTGGTTAGCATCGATTTGAAGGTTGTACAGTATTTCAAGGCTCTGTATCTTATCGTCTATCTAACCTGTTTATTTGTAAATATCCCTAAGATTGAATATTCAAATATTATAGCTAAAATGATAGAGTAATGTCAGTTCTTTTTGTATATTTTAAACCCTAATTCATTTTCAAAGCATAGCAGTGTTTAACATTTTTGAAATACTGCTGTGTCCTCAGGCAACCACGAGTTTTCATACTTTTCAGTATGGTACTAAATTCAGCAGGCTAAAGATATTAAATGTATATGTACAGTATGCATGTGGTTTTGGATTTCATGTGGGACTAATTTCATTTCATAAAGGTCTTGGCTGACACAGTAGGATTCACATTTCAAATATTTTAGATTTGTTATCATACCAGGCTGCTCACTCGCCTGATGTCAGTTGATGTCAAAGAATAAGTGGAATTGAAAATAGATGTCTGTAAAAGTGATGCATGTTTTAAAAGAGGGGGAAAAAAGGTTTCACTTTGTTCAAGCCGGTTTCACACCCATCGCTTTATTCATCCAAAGAAAATGTTCACATTGACTCATCACAAAAGCATTCCTGTGGTAGGATACATCACAAACTAATAAGTCTAGACTGCAGATGGAAATCCAACCCTGCAAAATTGGGATTTTCCCTTCAATTTTATTTCAGTCCAAGCAGTGCTGTGGAATCTGCTGAGCCAATCTCCATAAAAGAACATGAATTTTGGTTAAATCAACAACAGGAAACAAGCATGGGGGCACTATGGCAGCAGATTCTATGAGCATGAGTGTGATCATCAGCATAACAACAGCATAATAACTCATCTTAGTAAATATGATTATGTGTTGCTAACCACAGCGCTGGGAATGAGCCACTCATTGCCAATCAATGGACAGGTCGGGGGGTGGGGGCAAGGCTTTGTCAGTTTGGGTGAAAAGATGCAGATGGAAATAGAAGCTGTATGAAAGACAAAAGTGCTCTTAGCACCACACGGCTTATTTAAATCTCCAAAACATGCACTCGTAAACAATATGCAGTCATGCACAATAACAGAAACATATCACACAAGAGGTGATAGATTTGATCAATAGTACATATATCCACTCTAGGCCTGAATGCACACACAGTACATACAGAGTAATATTCTATATCACTCAAATTACTATTTTATTCAGGCATAAAACGTGAGAGCACAGATTTTGTTCACGCACGCACAAATCTCATTCAAAACAGAAATGTTTGCCTGTGGTAAAAACCAGTCAAACACTAATCCCTGCATGCATTATACACACATCACGCTGTTAGTGGTGACCTGCACACATATGGCTACACTTAATATCATCTACACGGTTTCACTGAGTAAGCTCCAGCACAGGGGTTCCCAGACTTTTCAGCCCCCGGACCCCAAAAAAAAAGGTGCCAGACTTGAGACCCCAATTATTTCCGGAGGTAGTCAAATCTCACAAAGGGTATTGATTTGAGCTAGTGTTAAAAACAATAACCTGCATGCACGTTTCCTGTGGTGTTTTAAAATGACCTGCACCAACTGTACTCACCTCAGGGGTTGTGTGGGGACAAAGACAGTCTTGAGACTGATGACATATAGTTTTATTTTTGTTGTTTTAATTTAAATTAAACGGATAATTTATTTGAAAACCTGTATAATGGTGTAAGGTGTAAAACACAACTTCATTTTCTAAATCCACTTACAGTTATATGTCATTTTTGAAGATAATTATCACAGTACAAAGAAAAGCCGTCCTCCTGCAGTCAAACAAGGTAAATGCTACAGACTGTGTCCACGGCTTGTCTCTGAGGACACGAGTTTGATTCAATCTATAAAGACACCGATTATCAGGCTGTTTGCAGACGCCTCAGATCTACCGGAGCTTTTGATGATTAGAGGCGGTTCAACACACAGACTGGCCCTTTGATCAACTTAGCTGCTAAGTGCTACATCACAGGAACAAATCACCTCTTCGTCAACCAGCAGACTTTTTGGCCAGTTATGCACATGTCTGCTTTGTTAGGTGACTCTAAACTTTTTCAAACAAATTGAAGCCGAAGTCGAAATGATGCCGTCTTTAGTTTCAAATCTGCAACAACCTTTTGTTTTGAGGTCGCTCAAGATGCACCACTTGCTTTAAAATCAGGATGGGTGGGTTAGAAACAGGAGTTTTCTAATTTGTTTCCATTTTGTCTAAGGTATCTCTGATAGTATTGATGATACCAGCATCCGATAGCAGCCAGTGAAGCTGGATAGCTGATGACATTATGTCCACTGTTGTTTCCGCCAGTGAATCTGGGGACTCCACCGGACCTCTTGTCTGCCTAGAATGTGTTACTGTTGAATGTGAATGTAGTACTCCTGGGCTTTTTGGGGGTTTTGTTCATTTTTCACACACAACAAATTAGATTGTGGCACATTTGCAGAAAGCATTTATAATTTGAATCTAGACACTTGGCTGAGAAAGCTTAAAAATTGTTTTTTTTTGTTTCTCAAATTTTGCTGCTGAAACCATGATCTGAATCTGTAACAATAACTGAATGGCCGGTAAAAGGGCCCGACTTGGCTATGATCCCGCCTGCTTTCAAGGATTACATCTGTTCTCCTGACAGCACAGAGAATTCTGATGCTAAATCAACAAGTAAAAACAAAAACCAGCAAAATGTTCATGACACATGACAGCAGTACTATAAAACATGATGAGATACCAAACATTCTGTACCCTAAAGCAGTATAACCGATACATTCTCAACACATACCCTATCATAAGGCCAAATGGGAAAGCACTATGCCTAACACTATCACCATCACTTGATTTCATCACATGAAAACAGTTGCTCTCAGGCTGAAAGTGGCTTTTTAGAGAAAAAACATTTCTCCTGGCCTGGTCTGACCTCACTCCTCAGGGCCCCATGCATACCATTCTCTCTCTCTCTCCTTTACAAGCAGGCAGATGCAAATACACACAGCACTCACACACACACACACACACAAGGAAAAACAGCAAATACTGCTTTAATTCAGTCCAAATGGCTCAGGCGTTTTTAAACACGCTCCTTGCGTCTCACACCATTCCTAAACTGTAGCTGCTCTGTGTCGTTGATTGTATGTCTTTTATGTTTATCTGCATGTGTATTCCCACTGCCACTCTGTCACCTTGTTTTGTTATGTCACCTTATTTCACTATTAATAATTTAAAGGTTCACAGTGTAGAATTTAGTGACATCCAGTGGTGAAAGTTGCATGTTGCAGCTGAATACCTCTCACCTCACCCTCAGCTTCCAAACATGAAAGAGAACCTGTGGTAGCCTGCAGTTGTCATAAAAACTCAAAAGGTGTTTAGTTTGTCCAGTGTGGGCTACTGTAAAAAAAATGTGGCGGCCTCTGTAGAGAAACATCACTAGAATTATTTCATATTCAATATCTTCCAATAGATCCATTTCACCTATATATTACACACTGAACCTTTAAAAAAGAGAGACATTTTTTTATTTTGTGTCTTTACACTGGAGAAGCCAACGGGTTTTATGAATACCGGGCTGTCAAGTGCTTTATTAAATAATAATAAATAATAAAAATGAATTATTAGATGCTTTGTATAATCGTAGGTCACTGACCACAGGTTTTTATTTAAGGGTTACATTAGTAAAACCCAGAACAACTTTTTAACCACAGTTAAATGCAACGTACACGTCAATGCGCCATAAATAATAATCCATAAAAAATACTATTTTAATATGCCATAATAAAACACTTACAGGGCTTTTTTCTTTCTGTATTATGAGGTTTCACTTAAATCTGAATACTTTCTGCTCCACTGCGTGTTAGTAGCACTCACAAGAAGCCGTATGTACACTAATGTAATAAGGAATCCCTAAAGTATTTTTAAATATACTTGTAGGAATATAATTCCTCTGCTTTTGTAAAAGGCTTGTGTCTGTCAGGATGAATAAGAAGGTGGCGGAGACCTAACTTCCCTCAGTGCTGAAGCAAAGGCTGCACCTTCACCTATTGCTGTGGTTTCATCTCATGCGGCCGACACAAATGTAAAATAAGAATACCCACTCATTCAACGGTTTTCCCTACTGCCTCATTAAATCATTCTAATAAAGGGGTTAAGGGCATGGGGATGTGTAACTACAATACTCTGATGTTCCTGCCACTCCCCAAGGTGCTTGATAGGAGACATGTAGAAAAGATAGATTTAAATCTTAACAGCTACATCAGCTCCTGGAGCATTTATGCAAAAAAGGTTTTCACAAGACTATTATAACAATGTCCTCATGTGCTGAGCAGTTTTAATGGAGACCAGGCAATGGTACAATGGTACTTTCAGTGATGTGGATAGCTGTTTCTATTTTATTCTGCTGCCAGTGGCTGTGCCAGTGTTTATTGGGTACGCCACATTGCAAACACCCTTTAATAGTCATACGGGTTTATCTACTGCATTGCCTTCAAAACAAGTCGATTTATGTACTGAACTAAACACCAGGACTCTACGGTATGAAGAATCTTCCGGTCTGTCGATAACAATCAAAGCCCCGTGAGATCAAATGAATGAATTCAGAAAGCGAAACGCTGGAGTGCTTTTACTTTGAAACGGGTTCGGGAAGTGATACGTTTGTGTCATAGGAAGATAAACGTTGTGTTTCACAGTAGAATAAACTGAGAAAATTAACTTTTTAATGTTTATCTGTTGAAATTATGACACAAACATGTTGAAGAGTAAAAGCACTCCAGCATTTCTGATGACGGAATCCATTCTTTTGTTTAAAAAGTTTTTTTTATTGTGAAATATTTGCAGGAGCGGAAGACGCACGGCTTCATACTGTATAGTACTTGTATTTATTTGAGTGCAAGGGACTTCTTTCATACAAGGAAATAGTCATATTTATGGCCATATTCAAGGCAAAGCCCATTTAACACATGCTGCAGTAGCAGCTCCTCTGCAGAACATATTGTTGAACTGAAGCTAAATATTGTGCACTGAACAGATGCTGTAAATATGAATTGATATCAATGTGAATATTGTGCATTGAATAGATAAAGCTGTACAACCTCCTTTCTTTGTGTATATTTATGCTCGTACATTCGGCCTTTAACAGAAATTGCAAAAAACTTATAAATATGACCCTCCGAAGTGGGTTTCTTGGAAGATATTAGGGTGGTAGATCTCGGCTTACGGAATTAAAAACTGATCTTGGGCTCGAAAAGGTTGGTGACCACTGCCCTAGAGGCTTCTTCTTTAACAGAGGAGGTGGTTTAAGACACCGACTATCAGCCACCTACACTGCGGTCCTAAGTTCTCTGTCCAAGTATAAAAGCCCGCGGGAGTCCAGAAGAATTCCGAGCATGCATCACATTAGGTGGGCGTTGCGCAGAGCCACAGAATGTGGAATACACCTAATGCATGTGAATGGTTGTGGAGGGTGGAGCTCCCGGGGGAGCAGGGAAGGGAGGGGTGTGTTTGTTTGGGTTTTGAGTTCAAATTTCCGCAGTCATTCCCCAGAATTGCTTACCCCACCTTTAAGATAGGAATTGTGTTCAATGTTAACTAATTCTAAGGCGACAGTTCCGATTGGAATCATGGCTTCTTGAATGGAGCGATGTGCAGTGCCCTTTATTGTTTGGATTACAGCAGTGCTGCAAATGTATGCCCCAGACTGACGGGGTCACTGTGTAAACACTCCTCCCCACACACAGCCGGCCTGTCCCATCAGATAAGTCTGAGGCTGAATGTCTTCCCCAGTCTGGCCCTTCTCAAAGGGGAGACGGGGCAGGGAGTCAAATTTGGGCCCAACAGTAAAAACAACAGCTCTCAGGCCCAACTCGATTAAGATGTTGGAAAGAATGTGATTGTTTGCTAGCATCACTCAGTGATAATATGTATTTTATCAAAACAGACATTTTTGGGGATATTATCTGAAAGCTGCATTGATGAAACGTCTCAGTGTTCTGTTTACACTTGACTTATATACAGTTGTGGTGTGAGAGGCTCCGTGGATCAATGTTTGTGTCGTCTTTACACTCAGACTTATGATGAGATGGTGCAGTTGTTGTCTCTAAATGACCGGGAACACATCTTGTCCATTTCTGTATTACACATTTTTCCTGTGATCAGCTTATAGCAGCCGACACGGTATACCAGTGTGCCTCTAAAACCAACTGTGCCCCGTGTCTTAATGGCTTCTGCTGATTAAAAACACACAGTCGTACCAACAAACTTTGTACTCATTCGTTTTGGGGGAGTTTGGCTGCTTACAGCATTTCCTTATCCTGTCCCCCCACAACGGGGCAGGATCTTCAAAGAGCTCTGGAATCATGGTTTCTCATTTAGTAATTTGTAGCTTATTTACATTAATAAAAAGAGCCAGTGACATCCACGCTTAGTCTCATTTGCTTCATAAATATGGCTTCCTATTTCTGTGAGTTAATTAGGAAGGCCATAGAAATAAAGTCTTCCACTTTTTTTGTGTTATGGGCATCAAGGAATGTAGTGTAGTCATAGACAGTCAGAAATAATGTCAAGTTCTGCTATAACTGTATCTGTATCACTGTTTACTGTATGTTTTTTAGCATCTCTGTTGATGGAAAGTGGGCATGACTCACCCAAAGCATACGTGATGGGCCAAGCTCAGATGAGAATGAAACAAAGGGCTGAACACAATGCAGGGAGAAGGGATGCAGAGAGACGGCAGCAGAAAGAAAGCTCTCTTTTTCTGAAACACGTGCCCCGTGTTGCAACACTTGCTTGAATCAGTTTGCATGATGCAAACATTCTTGGGTTGATCTCTTGCTTTGCAGGGAGATTCGTGGAGCCCGACCGTCTCACCTCACGTGCCTTGTCCAGATTAGAGAGGATAAAACGAGGGTTTTGCTCTGATGTTTCGGTTGAGGCAGAACATATTTCCTCTCCTTTCATCAGAATACAAACATATATTAGCGCGGGAGTGGCTCTTCTGTGGCGTCCTTTCGAAAGTTCACTTGTATCTTATCAAAGAAACACTTCATTTACAATGTGTTATATATCCACGGGCTATGGTCAGTGTATTTCAAGAGGAAAAGTCAGGATCTTTGAATACCTTTTAGTTGTCTTTGTTATGAATTCTTACAGATCGAAGAGTGCCTTTCATTCATTTTCTCTGTAATTGTATCCAGAGCTGTCCAAGTGCCAAAGGTAGATACTTTATCAAACATGCTTCAGCAGACTTTTATCCCACAAAGGTTAAAGACATTTGTTCCAATTCTTTTCTAATCCAGTTGATTCCTATTAGATTTTTTTTTTTTTAAAACCTTTGGCATTTGGCTACATTTCTATGCAGACACTGGGCGGAGACAATCCATTTCCAGGGATGGCTGCATAGAATCTTTGAAAGCAAAATAGCTGCCTACTTATACGACTAATCCCTCGCATTTGGTTCTGGCCTAAAACTGTTTTGGGTTTCGTTCTGCCTTCTCACTTCCAAAAAGCCAACTTTTTTTTGTGTACTGGACAATGGACCTGCAGAGTAACGAGTAAGTGAGTTCTTGGATGTTCGCACTTGGCAGGTTGAATTCGGGAGTGAGTACTGCAGGGAATGGGAGGATGCACTCTCTCTCTCTCTTTTGCAAATGAAACAACAGCATTCTTGCTGACGCCTTCCAAACAATAATTGCCATTTCAGTATTTTACAGTCGACACAAAGCGGCACCGAGACCAATTTTCAACAAAGTGATCTTTTCAGAAAAGTGTCTTTAGAGACAGAACCAGTTGTCATTTTCCTGTTGAGCATCCATGTGGTTTAAATAGCAATTCTCCTCAAATGAGGTTTGGTCAGAGGAATTGCTTTTATTTTTGCTATCTTGACACAGTGGAAAACAATAGTGCTTTTGAACGATGACAGCCTGGTCTAAAGTCAGTGGTGCAGTATTTCATGGTTATTTTAAGGAGCGTTATCAAGATAAATAATAAGCACACAGGTGGTGGCACAACATGCGTGCCCTCTTCACACATAAATGATCTGCTCATGTGCAAAGTAAAACCATTTTCGTCTTTGTTCCACGCTGCACCCAAAACACACCCATGATTAATTAAAGACGTTTTCAGACATGAAAATCCAGAAGATGTCCCCATAATCGGCTCTGGACTTTCTCCGGAGTTTGTCTTTTTCATCTGAAGAACGCAGCAGGAGATTCTCCAGTCAGATAGATTCACAGTAAAGAAATCTCTGAAGCGTTCAGGTGAGGGATGGCACAACAAGCAAATTCTGCCTCAGCGGTGTCGGCCTTTATTCACCAAAAGCTCTAGAATCTCTCATCATCTTTTTTGGCAGCTTCTGTTTGTGTGTCACATCTTTTTCATTCAGAGATTTTTTTCTCTTCTTCTTTTTCTCGTGGGGATTCCTTTGGATAATCAGGGGGTTGGCAGGAGAAAGCAACCGACTTGTGCATTTGCATTCTCGCACGCAGCCCCTCCGGACAATTTCAGGGGATTCAGACGCTTAATTCACTTGCTCCATGTGCTTTAGAACATGTGCTCGGATTGTTAAAACACAGCCCCAAAAGCTTTACACCCTCCTGAGTTAAATGAACTCCTGCAAATGTGATATATCCACTCTGGTCCCGCAGTAGAACTGTCTGTGCACATGACCATTGTTTGCTGCACAGTGGGCTCTTGCAGATGGCAGTGTATTCCCCACACACCTGAAACAAGCCCCAGCGGGCCAATCCCTTGGGCCGTGTCCACATCACATCCTGTACATGTAACGAGATTAACCGATGGGAGCTGGCGAGGAGCGCTCCCACTGACAGTTGATTTGTATGTTGGCTCAAACGGAGCACTCACTTCTCCTGCTGCCGCTGTTCAAATGAAAGAGCTCATTTCACGCTCTGATGAGCTGACAGAGACTTTGGAATTGTCAGAAATCGACATGCAGGCATCATTTAAACCTCGTGGTGACAAATCCCCTTTCAGCTTTATAACAGGCCGCCTTTGGGCTCGACTGAGAGCTGCTTTTAGAATCCATGAAAGGTGGGATACCTTTGCACAAGGTTGTATTGAGGGCGTTCATTTCCTATGTCTATTTTTATAAAAGTTATATTTTTGTGGTCTGGTCTTTAAAAAAAAACAAACTCTTCTATATGTCGTTTACTTAGCTTTTTTTCCCCATGAAAGTGAACTCCTCATAGTTCATTAGGAGTGCGACGGTACACCCGCTCGTTCCTCTGTTTTGTGCTCACAGCAACAGTGAACAAATCCAGGTGCTATTTTTGTTGCTTATTCTGAAAAATCTAAACATTGCTTATTGGCCATGATTCTCATTGTAAAATTATGACATTTAAATGTCACAATCCTCCATCGTTGTTAAAAAAAAGATTCTAACCTTTATATTCACAAGTACATCCATGAAGACAAATAGATTATATCCATAATTAACTTATAAATAAACCACTGAAGCCGGCAGTGCATTTCTATTCCTTCTCGGGTTTACATAGTCGAGCAGTGGATAATTCCTGGTTATGTACAGTACAGCCTGTACTTATTGATGCTGAAGTACTGCAATTGACACATTTTTAGATTTTCCTGATTCTTTCACAGGTGGTCAAAGAGGTTAATGGGATTTTGATTTTGATGTGGGCGCCAGCCTTCATCCGAATTACACACAGGAGTTTCCTGGTCCATGGGACTTACATACTATGCTTGAGGACAACTTCTGTCTTATGGATGTGACACAATTAGTCCCTCCTGGTAAAAGCTCCTGGTTTTGTCTTGGCTGGTCGGAGTCACTCTCCTGTTCAGAATCACATTAACTCTCCTTCATGTTTGCTGGTGCTGACTTCATTCAAATTCCCAGTTTGTCACAAATGGCAAAAAATTTGTGACACATATAGATAAACAATTGAGCATTTTATTAAAAAATAGATGCCCAGCACTCTGTAGCTGTGTCTCAACTCAGGAGCTGCGTCCTTGGGAGGCTACACTACACTGTCCCAAAGAGGCCTCCAGCCGGTGGAGCCTTCTTGGGCCAACCCATCCCAGAGTTCACTGTGCAAACTGCTTTTTAAAGCGGCAATGGCGCCGGAAAGCGATGAGATGTCCGATGCTTGAGTATCATGCTTCAACTCGACTCAGACATGATATAAAACGAAAGGGACATTCAAACTTTCTAGTCGCAACTGGAGCTCTGCTGCTAGGGGACAGCCGTTAGTCCGGGTCAAGCCTGCCAAACACAGGAATCCTCTGTAGACCTGACCATCTCATTTTGGCTTGGCCGTGTAGACCAAATCCTTTGAATGAGGTGGCCCCTGAATTGAGACCTACTTTTTGTCCACTGTTGCTACATCCAGCTTGTGAATTAATATATAAGTGATAGTTTAAAACAATGCCAGAGGATTTTTTTTCACCATAGCAACAGTGTTATTTGGTAAACAGGCTATAATATTTGAAGACCTCAACCTAACGTTAGTGTATTACACTAATTCAACAGGAACGTTTTACACAGTCTTTCTCAGAGTGTTAGATACTTAATATGTCTAGTAAATACCGATAGCTGCACAATTGTATGGTTGAGTTTGTAAAGTTTCTGTGGTTAGTACCATAAAAGACAACAAATGTATTATTGTACTGTATGTATGTAAGAAGGAAAGAATCTTGATCTCTCGCATAGAATGCAATGTGTTATATTCCATCTCCATGCTGATATATCGGGGGTACGAATATCGAAAATAACAAGACTCGACAGTGACTCATTGCAGCTTTGACTCCACGTGTCCATCACACCCTCTCAAGCAGCCTGCCATCTTCTTATTGCAGGTCTTCAAGTTCTTTTGTTGTCACATTTTCATCAGGATCCTCCAGCCTTCATTTGAACACCGATATTATTTTCATATATTTATTGATTTCCCATCCTCGTCCATATACAGCGGGCAGTGATGTTTACCAGCACCTGTACTCGTGAGAGTGGAGCATTTGACTCGCTTTACGGGTCGATTCACATCATAGTTGGTTGCATTGACATTATTGTCATGGCTTTATTAAAGATTGATGTCAATTCTTTTCTCTTTCAGGATCACTGCTTCTACCACGGTCATGTAAGAGGTCATCCAGAGTCCTGGGTAGCTCTCAGCACATGCTCAGGAGTCAGGTACAGTCAACAGTTCCACGTTCAGTTCTGTTACACTTACACTGTTTGTATTCTTCTGCGCTGGGGACAGCTGTGGCTTGATGCATCATGTGGTCCAGTTATCTCGCTGTCCGTCCATTCATAAGTACACGTCGCTCTCATTCTTGTGAATGCTGTATCCAAGGAACTTTCTTCAAAATTGCCACAAAGGTTGACTTTCTCTCTAGGATGAACGGATCAATCAATTACATTTTATGTGTATAGCCCATATTCACAAATCACAATTTATCTCATGGGGCTTTAACAAGGTGTGACATCCTCTGCCCTTAACCCTCAACAAGAGTAAGGAGAAACTACCAAAACACCATTTTAACAGGGTAAAAAGACGGTAGACCTCAGAGAGAGCCACATGTGAGGGATCCCTCTCCCAGGACGGACAGACGTGCAATAGATGCCACGTGTAAAGGAGAACATCAGAAAGATAAGGGTATTTGCAGCATTGATTAGAAGAAACAATTTGTAACATAATGGAAAGTAAATGAATTAAGGATTTATTGTAAGTAATGGTAGAGTACATGAGTAGGCATATTGTATATCATGCAGTCTTGTTGAAAATACTAGTCCAAGATCAGCTGCCACCACGATCAGGATCCACCACCACTATCCACCATCAGCTGCCAACACGGCCATGACCTGTGTTAGACCTCACCGAACATGTTTTTGGCCATAACTCAAGAATTTACTAATTATGATAAAATAATGTCTTCACTACATATATTATATGAGTCTGGACAGACTTGGATGTAAACTGCAGCTGTACTGGTTGTTGGAGGTGTTGAATCTCGAGGTGGTTATTCTCTTTTATTTTCCAGTTTTGGTAAAACTGCTCTGATTTGACTGAGACAAATTAAAGAAGGTTACAAACTGGATTTAGTTCATTAAGGTCATTCACATTGTTTCACTGTTATTGTGGCCATAGCCTTGCTAATGTGGATGGTCCTGTGCATGAGTGGACACATTAGATTCATACATAACCACTCATTGCAATCATGACAGAGTTATTAGAAATACAGTACTTTGTTTTTGAACCAGTTGCACCAGCTGCCCATAGACGTCAAACCTGACTTATTCATGTGTTAATTTAGCAATTCAGCTGCAGGCAATGCAAACGTTGTAAATGAAAGATATAAAATTAGTCTGCTAAAATATATGTAAGTTGTTAGATTGAAGAGTGCAGAGCAGTGGTCACCAGCCTTTTCGAGTGATTTTTAATTCCAAACTTAAGCCGAGATCTACCATTACATTACATTTCATTACATTACATTACATTTCATTTAGCAGACGCTTTTATCCAAAGCGACTTACAATAAGTGCATTCAACCATGAGGGTACAAACCCAGAACAACAAGAATCAAGAAAGTACTATTTCCTCAAGAAAGCCAAACTACAAAGTGCTATAAGTAAGTGCCATATAAGTGCTACTAAATTGACTTTATGAGACTTTCTGCTGTCCTGATTGGGGAGCTCATTCAACCATTTAGGAGCCAGGACAGCAAAGAACCCACTTAGGAGGGTCATACGTATTATTTTTTTCAATTTCTGTTAAAGGCTGAATGTACAAGAAATATATACACACAAAGAAGGGCAGTTGTGCAACTTTTTCTATTCAATGCACAATATTCAAATTAATATCAATTCATATTTACAATGCAAAATATGTAGCTTCTCAGTTCCACAACATGTTCTGCAGAGGAGCTGCTACTGCAGCACAATGTTTTACATATAGGCTTTGATTTGAATATGGCCACAAATATGATTATAACCCTAAATGAAAGAAGTCCCTTGTACTCAAATAAATACCAGTACTACACAGTATGAAGCTGTGCATCTTCCGCTCTTGCAAATATTTCACAATAAAAAAACCTTTTTAAACAAGGGAATGGATTCCATCAACAGAAACACTGGAGTGCTTTTATTTTGAAAAGGGTTACTCGACAGTGAAGAGTGCGAGATCGACCGGTAGATCGCGATCGACGGGTTGGCGACCACTGGTGTAGAGGATCATACACAATGTGCTCGATCTGTCCCAACACTTAGAATGTGATTTGCTGTTGCATAACAATGGAAGCAAAGGTTTTGATTTCTGTTTTACCCAAATAACACAGCCTATCTCAGATTACAAAGCATTATGTCAATAACCATGATTGGGTGAAGCAGGGACAAAGCTGGAGATGAGATGAAATCTACAAAGACTGGATAAATCACCCATTTTCCATTAATTTTTTAGTATTAAATTATGTGTTTATTCTTGCTTAGACTGCAGGTTACTTACCCGCTGACACACAGTTATAGTTTCAACCAACAGGCAGGTATCTTAGTCTGACAGTCAGGAAGAAGCGTAAAACCTCAGGACTGAGTAAATACATGAGACAACACACTGAGCCGCTGTAAAGTAATGAACAGCTGTCTCGTACTAAAACAAACATGGGTGGTAACCATGAACCGCAATCTTCACTGAAAGAATCCATACTGAGGTAAAAACTGTCCGTCTCTGCTAACATCACGAATGCAGAGGCGTGGGCAGCAGATACTCAGTGTGATTTTTAATAACTGGGCCGACTTACGAGATCAGCAGAAAGTATATTACTACAGGATACAGTTTGTGAAAGCCACTAAGTAAGAAGTCAATATTAATCAAGGCTGGATTTACCAACAGTCCTGGGGCCCGACACCTTATACTTCCTGGTTGTGTAATTAATTACCGATGTGTTTGAGGATATGCTCTGCTGAAGCACAATTTAAAAAGTGAGATGTAGGGCTCCTGCATCTTGTAGACCTGCACTTTCTCCAAATCGACCTATGCTACCTTTTATATTTCAATGAATAATATGCTTACACTCTGAAAACATGGACCACAGTAGTATTCCCAGGAACATGTGTTTGTGCTGCATATGAATAGTATACAGGCTGGGCTATGGAAGACGATTGTGTTTTAATAACGACTACATCAGATATCTTAAAGGCCCACTGAACCTTGAATGACTCGTCTGCATATTTGACTTGACGGTTGTTCTATCACTGCTGTCAGGGGAAGCTCATTTACTCTGTTATTGCATAAACAATGTGACAGGCTCCTTCCCGCTAATGAAAAGTTGAGTTCATAAGTAATAAAACACCCACATGTGCATTTTGCTGCAATAGTCTTAAGGTCATTACACACCGGGGTCGTTTTTTTCTGGATGATTGATTCGTGCATTATTTTATGTTACACAGCGGAAAAAGTAACATTGTTGTTTTTTGCAGTAAGAGCTTTTTCTGAGCTTTTCGCACTGTGAATAAAAGCATCAGCCTATCATCGCTCTCTGTAGTAGTTTAGGGTGTATAACTTTCCTCAAATAGATTGGGGCAAGAGTGGTATGTTCTGCAGAGACCCAGTTCTGCAGAGATCCTCTGAAAACAGCTTATGTCTTAATCAGGGTCGCAGTCGATCGTCGGCTTCTCTTTCTCTACATTGTAAAATGTTTTGGTGAATACGGTAACAATTTTAACAATTATTTTGATTGCAAAAGATTCAGAGTTATTTCTAACTAATTAGATTTCACACTCCTGCTGTGCAAAGGCCTTCAGTTGTTGGGGTTTGACCAGTAGCTTGTGCTCGCTGCCTGGCTCCCCTGGTTCTAGATCTGCAGAAAACATGGTCCCTGAGTGGTAACATGAAATAAAAGTAGAAATAAATGTCTAATTCCACAGTTTTAATGTTTTTTTTAATCGTTTCATTCTTCTTCAGATCGACTCGTAGAAACTAATTTGATCCTCTCTCGGGATCAAGGCAGCAGTTTGAAAAGTCTTAAATGTTCCCATCCTCAGACAGATTTAAATGTGTGGAGCGGCCTGCACAGTAAAAAGCTCAGATTGAAGCTTCCTCCTGGCAAAGATGCTGCATATCCTCAGGATGTGTGTCCCCCAAAAAATATATTCATGAATTTGATCGGATAAAAGAGACACTAAGTTACAGCTCAGTGGGGCTTTTTGCATAACTGAATCCAAATGCCTTTTCAGTAGATGTGAACAATTAGGAGTTTGAGGGGATTTTTCTAATCAAGTTGTGAGAGAATCTTGATATTTTTTTCTATCTGATAGCGGCGGGTTCCGTGGTGACACGTCCGTCAGTGCCCGTCAGTCCCTCCGTCAGTCCCTCCGTCAGTCCCTCCGTCCTGCTCTGGGAAGGTGGCCAGGCCCTGCTCGTTGACAGCGGCTTTGATGAGAACAGAGCAGACGTGGGGGGGAATAGAGATGCGTGAGCCGTGCAGAATGTAAATGCTCTCTGGATCTGGATGTCCAGTCATTCAACAGAGTCATCCGAATGTTGAATGCTGAACAAGTTTGTTCCCGGACTGACAAACAAACAGAGATTATGTTAAGTCATTAAGTTCCTTGCAGGGGTGACGTGGTAAAGTAGGAGCCACTTTCGCAGTACAAATATTATTCGGTGGTTTAACTTCTCACATTGCTTTTCAAAAACGAAATGTTTCTCTCTGACATTTGATAGGATCCCTCTATTGGTTGAGAGAACTCTGTTTAGTGACCAAATAATTCAACTTAAGGTCCAATAGCTGCCCTGTTACAATCCTCCTACTGTTTACAGCAGTGCGCCACTAGGAAAACAGTGCTCATGTATGATATGCAGCATTATATTGATGAATCCCACATTCTTTTGAAAACATATCAAATGACTAAACCCAGAACATAAAGCACAGATTGGAAAATGAATGCTTTCAATCCTGCAGTGTGTGTGTGTTTGTGTAACATGGAATGACGTCTTGTTGTCCTGCTCACTTTGAACAGTTCCCCGTCACTCAGGTTTTCTGTCTCTGCTCTCATTCTGCGTGTGTGATAAATGATTAATGTTGTGTCGTTATAAAAATGCTAACAGACATTTGCATTCCTCCTCACTTTCGACGATCATAGAACCAAAGCTTACTCTGTTATTATCCCGCGGTATAAATCGCTCCTGGACAAAAGCCTCAACTGAATCTGTAAATTATCACTGTTACTTTAGGAGGTAGACTAATGGCACCCGGAACATAAAATGATAATGTCAGAAGAGGCAGGAAACATATCAAATCAGCAGAAAGATGACAGAGACTTGGTGAGATTGAGCAGGGAACCAGGGCTGGGACGTTGGTTATTCTGGAAGTAAGGCTGTCGCGAGTCTTCAAAGCTATAAATCCTTCTGACCTTTGCCTTTATGGTCAAGATTTGATTCTTTTCCATTTAAACATTCATTTGTCAGCAGTTACTGCCAGGCCATTGTTCAACTCTCAATTTGTAAAGATCAACCGATCATCTGCTTTCTGCCCAAACTGCCATTTGCATTTCAGTTTCTTCTTTAAATTGACAGAAAGAAATACTGGGACAGTCAGTAATTCTGCTTTTGATTTTCAAAAGTATAAATTGAGGACATCGTTCAATTTTTAATTCCGAATCAAAATCGCTGCACCCTTATGGAAGCCATGATGATACATTTAGTCATAGGTCATGTCTTTAAAAAAACAGCACTGACTTCTCATTGCTTACAGTATATATACAGTATAAACTGTTTCCTGCATTTTAACAAAATAAGAGACTATTTATTGGACTCTTTCCTATGTGGGTTTGGGTCTTTTTTATTATGCCTTTTTTGTAATGTCTGGCAGCACCTACTGCCACAATAATGGAGTTTGGAATCTGAATATTTTGTTTCGGTTTCTACATTACAAAGACCATCTCTTTTCTAGTCTAGAGTCCTTCAGTAGTCCTGTGTGTTTTCATTTGAACCCTACGCCGCAGCTCCCAGCTCTTGTTTTAACTGCTGGCAACTTTCCTGCAACATAATGAGTTGTTTTGTATTGACTCAGGTTGAATTTGATAGGGTATATTGTTCAACAGCCTTGGACATATACGGACATCGTAATTATTTAAGAGGTTCCATAAGAAAAAGAAAAGAAAACAGTGTGTTTTCTCACAACGCGTGGCTCGGAGCTCAGCTGGGCCTGGATGGTCGTGCAGGGTGGATGAGCAGAATAACCAGCAGCACTCCTCTCACAAAAAACAATTTCTTTCTCTTTGTACCTATTGTGTTTGCTTTGAAATAAATAGCAACTCTGACAAAGTGCTCACATATAAGATGAAATCGCTTTTTAAACAAACTTCAAATGGATGTCGAACCACAGCAAGCAGGGCCTGAATAACTCATTACTGTTCAAGGTCAGGATGGAGACGGATAGATTTATTTCTTCGAATTTGTTTGCCTCCAGGACTCTAAGACTTTTTTATTTTGTAATGGGAACATAAAAGTTGATAAAAGACATCCTTGTAATTGCTTACTGCAATTTTAAATGTGATTAAATATTTATGAAGTCATTATGAGAATGTCCTTTCTAAAAGGTTTTAAAGGAGACGTAATATGTTCATAGTCATGTTCCATCATTTTAATTACTGTTATTATTTGAGAGGGATTACTTGATGTAATGTTCAGTAATGCATCACTGTCCTCGCACTGCCCATCGCTGCAGCTCCTCTCGTTTAATCTTCTGTCTGAAACACTTGGTTTCAGCTCCTGTCTCTTTTAAGGTCCAGTGTGTAAGATTTAGGTGAAAGGGATCTGTTGTCAGAAATTGACTATATAATAGTGATGTTTGCATTAGTGTGTTTCATCTCAATTGTATGAATTGTTGTTTTCTTTACCCTAGAATGGGCCATTTATATTTCAATACTTTATATTTACATCAGGAGCGAGTCCTCTCTACGGAGGCTGCCATGTTTTTTTACAGTAGCCCAGACTGGACAAACTAAAGAGTTTGAGTTTTTATGACAACTGAAGGCTACCACAGGTTCTCTTTCATTATTTCAATTTGGGCATCGTGATGTTACATGACATCCCGATGATGTGTAAGTATCAGCTGACGAGTGAGGGGGGGGGGTTTCAGGAGCTTCCCTGTTTATTGTGGGATCATCATAAGAATCGTAAGATGTTTAAGTTGTAACAATTACAATTGTTGAGGTAGACATCAATCTTAAAATTGAATTAAGTGAAGAAGTCTTTTAGAAAGTATTCTAATAGGTATACTCTCATTCTCCAATATAGTGAATGCATGTTAAAGGATCGCAACCAATGTGTATTGAAACTTGTCAGCGCTCAGAGAGAACACTTTTAAATGGACAACACTTTATAAATGAACTCAAACAGATCTTTGACATTTCCGTGCTGACATTTGCTTGTTGGGCAACACAGTAGCGTACGTGTTGGTCATTATTGTAGAGTATTTGTATTGTGACAACAAGACTTCGGCAGAGGCAGAAGGAGCTAGACAAGCAGCAAATTAAGCATTATGATGGAAATGTCAGGCAACCATTTCCTTCTGCCGAGGACGTTGTGTTATCTCCAGTGTTGTGTTTGTTGGATAGTCAAAACCTACTGAACCCATTGCCATGACATCTTGTGGAGGGGCTGGGGAAGAGAAATCCTATTAATTTAGAGTGAATCCGAATAAATGGGCAGATCCAGGAATTTTTTTTTTTGTGTTTTCCACAGAATATGTAATAAATGGTAATAAAAGTGCATGCGCACACATATTAAAGAGTGAAACAGAAGTTCACCAGTGAGAGAGAGAACAAGACAGAGAGAGAACTGCATGGCGTGCCACTTGTGTTGTGACCGTCTGCGTGGAAGGTAAAAACCTTATGGACGATGTCGATTTTGGTCCACTTTAAGAGGACTGAGCTCAGTTCATTTAAAGAGAACTATATGTGAAAACACCCTTAATGTGATGGAGGCCTGTTTTCTCATTTTGAAGTACTGAGTAGGTTCATAATTAAATTCTAATGAATAATTCAATCAATAGCAAATACACTCTATATAATATATGTGCATGGTATTGGGAATCAGTTTAACATAATAAGCTTAATAGCTTTTAGCTCTGTTTGGTAGTTAACCCCAAAATGCTCAAGTCAGTGTTGGAAAGTGTAGTTCACTTATCTATTGTGAAATGTAGGGCGATGAGGCCAGAAAGGACCTTCCACGTGATATTTTGTAATTTTTCTGTCTTAGAAAAACTAATCCCGGGATCCATTGAATTAAAGCACCGATTCTCTGTGTCCTTAAAAAATCCATTTGGCTACATTGTATGTTCAGTGGTCCATTTTTTTGCAATGAGAGATAAAAGGTGATGATTCAGTCCGTCACTCAGAACTGAAATGAATTAGACTTGTATGAATCAGACGCTTGCTCTTTTAAATGCAAGCACAACCATTTCTAAGCAATTACAAGGCTCCAGTCCAGAGAGTGAGGGAGAGCAGGCTGAGCATCAGGAGACACATCACACAGGTGCATGGGTGAGGTCATGTAGCGACATTGGGGTAAAGACGAGACCCATGCTGTCAACAATGATACTGTTTCCCGGAAGGCACGTTTGTGTAGAAAGTGAAAAAACGAACATATATAACGTAGCTTCATTCGGGTTAAAGCAGCAGCTCCTCAGAATGTCCGTGCACGTCCCCTGTGTGTCAGTAAAAGAACTCGTCTGAGAGTCTGTCTGGACGACGCAAGAGGCTCCGTCTCCTCCTCAGTCGCACACACACTCACCCAGACAGTCTGACTGTCACTGCTGCAGAATGACTCTGTGCTTTAAATTGCCTTTTTACCATCCGGCGTTGTCTGGGACAGAGAGTCTTCTGGCTCCACTCTCCATCGTCATGGCTTTTTACTGTGAGCATGCATTAAGGACTCAACTTCAACTTAATGACTGAACCATTGTCTCCTCATACTTCTTCCGCTCTCTTGCAGGGATCACGTTTTTTTTCCGGTGCCCTTTTTAAGCACAAAGGAGATCTTATTAACTTGACCCCGTTTCCACCAAGCATTAGCATGTGACCTGTATGTGAATACATTACGTCAGAGCTTTTAAACTGGGGGGGCGTGGGACAGTTGAACGATTTGCCCCGAGGGAGAAATGTGAGGCACATATACAGTGTGAGGTGAAAGACAGACACACACCAGCCGTCTATAATAACAGGAAGCTTTTCACTGTCGTTTGACCCACTGATTTGGCCCTTTGTTAACTCTGTCAGCAGTTTGAGCAGCAGATTGCAGCTATAAGCATCAAACATGGGAGTCTTTGAAATTGTACCTCAATCAAATCTGAACACACAGACATGATAGACATATTTTTAAACCCCTTGTGATTTACTCCTCCTGGGGATATATCATTACCTTTGACGTCCATCATGAATAAAAATCCACAATCCCTTAAACTCGTCCTTGTAAATCCTAGAAAAAAACTCAGTCCTCACAACCTGTAGAGCTTTCCAGAGGACTTTAACTTTCTATGTTTCCCTCCATGTCAGACTAATAATAACAGGAACAGGAAGTGCTAATAGCTAATACAACTATCTCAAAGTGGTGATTCGCCAAAATGTAAACAAATACACTGAAGACTAAACACAAGGCTCAAGTTGTGGCCCACAGCTCCACTGAAACATTATGCGTCCTATCCATCTATCCATCTATCCATCGATCCATCTATCCATCCATCCATCGATCCATCTATCCATCGATCCATCTATCCATCTATCCACCCACCCATCCACCCACCCATCCATCCATCGATCCATCTATCCTTTCAGTGTACTACTTGGTATCCCCATAGATTTATCAAACCGATTCAATCCAAGCCTTGATTGGCTTCAGATTTGGATGCGTTCGATCTAGAATCGATTAGAGATATCACTTACAGCACCAATTGTTCTAAATTTTTTGCTCGTAATTATCATTGAATTGAAGCAGTTAATTCTACAACCAACCGTCTAACCTGGTGCATTATTGAAACACAGTTCTACAGGGACAAATGACTTTATATCAGTTACTTTTTATTCATCCCTCCCGTTGGCACTTTGACTGCAAAGCCCCATCCTTGTTGTACATATTTGATTTGTTTGGGCTTTTTTGCAGCTCTGCGTGATCTTTTTCCATCAGACACATCTGCCTTCAGGCCCGGCAGTGCCTTCTGCCACGTGTAAGCTTGGAGACTTCGATTGTGTCACCACTGTGATCTGATCTCAGTGTGTCACCTGACCACATCTAGCAGGAAATGTGTTTTTTTTGCCACTTCCAAATGGCCGCGCTCTAAGGCAGAGTGAAAACTCCTGCTGTGAAAGGAAGCGGCCGGATTTGATGTGAAATTAGAAGCTATTACTGATGATGCACTCAGCAGTTGTGAAAAAAGAAGAAAGCATTTGAGGGAGAAGCTGAAACCGTGTCTACCTGTGAATGTCGAATTCTCTATTTTTGAAAGTTCAAAAAAAAAAATCCCTTTCAACAATTCCAAGTGTGAGCGAGGTGCAGCTTTTTTCAACAAGCACTTTATTTTAAGCATACTGACTTTTTGAAGTGGAAATCTTTCAATTACAAAAGGTCTATTTAGTTGCGGTGGCTTTTAATACTAACCGGTCACAAGTAATCAAATGTGTTTAGCACTTATCCTTTTTGTGTGTGTGTGTGTGTGTGTGTGTGTGTGTGTGGACAAAACAGTGGTTTTTAAGCATTTTCTGACAGCAGATCAGTTTGATATGTGTTGGGCTCCACTGGCACAGTCAGTAGCAGCTGCAGTGAGTTGTTGGATGAAAAGGTGCAGGCAACAAGCGGCTCACCTCCCAACTTCTCAGCCAGGTTCCCTCTTTAAATGTTCCCCGCTGCTCACAGAATGGGTGGAGGAAAATATTATGATCAACAAACTTCTCTATTAAAACTGTTTAACAGTCTTTTGCTGCCCCCAGAATTCTACCAGCAACATTAGGGGTGTGGGGCTGTTTTAGCCTTTGTATTTGAAGTTGTCCTTATAAACCACAGCACAGTGCATGATGGTATTTTCAAAGATGCATTGTGGTAGACAATGAGTCCACTGACTAATGTATAACAAATCTCACTAAACAGTCAGACAGCATGACAAAATGGCAAACTCACTACTCACTATTTAAAGCCAATGAGTCTGAGACTACTTTTTTGTTTTTAGAAGAAAGGATCGTCTGTTGATGGGCAGTTTGAGGTAGCAGGAAGAGATTCTTCGAATTGTGAAAAGGAACAAAGACTCTCACTGCAAGAGAAAACCTTTTACAAAGTAAAATATGTACTTCAACTTGTCGAGCTACGTGACGTTAGAAAAATGCACAGAGCACAATCCACAGTCCATCGGGGGCTTCAGTAGGGGAGAGGGAAACCAGTGGAAGAGTGATGAGCCGTAATCTTCATCTCCCTGGGTGTTGCGGTGGTGGTTGTTGAAAATTCACTGCAGCATCCTGCAGCTGGGCTTTACTTTGCCCTGCCTTTGTGGAGGGAAACAATTTCAAGGCAGAGCTACAGCAGGTGACCAAACAAATACAATAGAGGTCACATTAGGTCGGTAAAATGTGTGAGCATTTGAAGCATTATGATTTGGATTTTAAAACCTTGATAAACGTTAAACCCGCAGTTGCTTCTGCAAAAGCCACTGCGACAAAGTAGCCACAGTTTGTTATGAATGAGATGACCTCACAACTGCCTTATCCCAGTGCCACCTGTTTCTTTCACACACAAGTTCTAGTGCTAGCTGTTCTCGTAGCACCACCAGCTGCTGTAGATGAGGAATATATATTCATCTCTCAAACAGCGGATCATTTTACACTATCTCTCATCACAGACAACTTTAATCCACAACTCAGGACGTGCATCAGATTTTTAAAATGTACTGTTTTAGTGGAGAACTTGGCCTTACTGTGAAACCCCGCTTCAGGGTAAAATATTAAAAATACAAAAAATGAGACAATAATCATGATAAAGAAAGTACAGCAAAGAGCAGCTGGATGAACAGAGAAATTATTACATGGTGCGATGCAACCTCATGTTTTAAAGTAATCATGTCCAAAATCTGAATATAACTGAAATTAAATCAAAGTAAGTGTAAAGGAGTCATTTTCCAACATTTGACTATTTGTTCATTAGGATTTATTTTGGGCATTAGCCTCTATTGACAGGACAGTAAGTGTTAAATGGGGAGAGAGACTAGCGCAGCAAAGGGCCGGGTCAGAAATGAACCCGCCGAGTTTCAGGGGTAAACAGCGTAGCAGCAGAATCCAATTCAATTGAAGAAACCAGTGACCAAAGCTTCAGACATAATTAAACAACAGAAAAAACATAACATGCCTCACGTCACCGTCACGTACGAGCTCACTAACATTCCTTTTTTCGTTCCTTTCTTAACACAGAGGCCTGATATCCTTGAATTCGAGCTACACCTACTACCTGGAACCTGTCAGCGGTGAGGACCCTCTTCAACACTCCCTGCTGAATGCTGAGGAACTACCAATTAAGGGAGGAAACTGTGGCCACGGTCATCACACTGCACAGTCCAACCATTTCTCTGACCTGCTCAGACCATTTCACTTAAGGGTGAGTCTCACAGACACGTATTTTTTGGATAATAAGTAGAAACTTTATGAGTTGTTTACCTGATTGAAACATAAGTAATGTGGCGAAACCTAAAAGCAAGCTATTGTTTGGTTTGGGTTAGGATTCTATATTTTGGCAAAACTTTATTCTGAAGCCTCCGATTTTAATATTTCTACTGTGTAAACACACATTGCTCCACATACTGAAACCTATTGTATTTTTTGGTTAGCCCTGACTATGGAATATTCAAGATACAGCTTCCTGCATGACCTGTGTTGTTAGGAGGGTTTCACCCTTATGTTGCTATATCCATTTTGGATCTGGTTCCCAGTTGGCAACACATCCAGCTTCATTAAAGTCAAGTATCAAAAATAACCATTGAAACTTAAAATTCCCTTTAAATTTTGGGGGGAAATGTAGAAAACATTCATAGTAGCCTGGTTAGTTTTAGGCAGGTGCTGACCTTTACTTCCTCATGTTAAAATAACTGTAAAATGCTAACTCTGCCCACTTTGACTAACAGCCACAGTGGCTATTAAGTGGCAATCACTGCATAATAAATATTAAGACGTAGTGTTATAAAGGTATTACAAGCATACAGTTGTTATAAAGTCAGTGAGTTTAATAATCACTCAGTTACACAGCAAAAGCTAGATCTAAAGTTTGCAAGCATGGAGAAGTAAAAAAAACCAAAGTGTATTGAACTGAGCAATGTTGGCTTTTGTGAGAGAGAGTAGTCATGATATGCTCCCAGATATATTCACTTCAGTAATACTGTTCCGACTGATTGTAATACTATGTACCAAGCTGAATGGGTTGGTGGAATGTTCCCTTCTCATCAGTAGCAGATACATCTTCGTAGAACAATACAGCCCAGGGTTCAGTGTCTGTGATTTTAACAAGTCATTCCCACCTCGCAGTGGGATCAGTCAAGCTCTGCATATTAAAAGAGACCTGTTTCGCAGTCAGTCCATTGAGAAAGACACAAACATAATGCTACATTTATTTCCTCTAACGTAATGGACTGGGTCATAATTTTCTTTTGGTTTATTTATTATGTAGCTAAATGAAATCACCAATCACATGTGCACATTTGGCTCTGCAGCGGAATGCTCTTTATTGAATCGGTCTTGGTGCCACTTAAGGGCTCAAAATGACTCCCGATGCCTGGAGATGAAGGGAATTATGGCTTTGACTCAGCTGTCCAGGTTGGTTTGGGCCACGGATATGAGGCCCCAAACCGAACTAAACACAAGTCTAGCTGCCTCATGATGCTGAATCGTTGCCTCTGCCTTCATTTGTCTCCGCTGCCCGGACAAACAGTCAGTCTTTCAGTTTCCTTCTCGCATTTATTCACTTTCCCCGTTTCCATTCTCAATCACTTTAAACTGTTTTCTCTGCTCCTTATATGCTAAACCCCTCTTAGTTGTCCACGAGGGCGATTGTTCTCTTTCTCTGTTTCTTTATCTCCCTCCCTCCTGCACTTGGCCCCTTGGCTCTCCCAATTCCCACCGCAGGCACCCATTAATCCTGGGCTGTTATGCAGAAATGCCAGCCACAGCAGACCCCAGACTGTCCTAAGGCGTTTGCCACTATTTGCTTCTCAAATGAATAATGTGATGAGTGAATGCATTACTGTGTGTGTGTGTGTTTGTGTACATTCAGTACACACCGTTCACACACACACACACAATGTACTGTGTGTGTGTGTGTGTGTCTGCCTAGCTCCACAGGCTGCCTTCACAACTCCACAGATTCCCCGCCAATCTGCAATATTGGTGTTAAATCCAGACCGAGCCACGGTGGTGGTCCCCTCACATGTAAATCAATAGATTTAATTACAGCGGAGCCTTTCCTTAATTGTGGTAATCATGTATTAGGAAGGTGAAGACTGAATGATGGAAGGATATAAGGAGTCATACAGCTTTGTTAACACAGCAGCATGAATGACTTGCGAAGATTAGGATTTTAAAACTAAACACAAGCTTATAAGCTTTTTAAATCAGTCAATTCTATTGACATAAAATGTTTTTTTGGGAAGGTATTTATTTTACAGTCTCATACTGGCTCCAGTAAGCTTTGAAATTCCAAGTTTTTATTCTGTTCTTTTCCCTTTCAAATATCTATAGTGGAAATAGATCAATAAAAACAGCTTAAATTATGTTTGTGTTAGTTATGTGTTTCATGGCATTTACAAGAAGTTATAATTGCTTCAGAACTTCTCTCTTTCCTTCATATTCGTTCAGCTTTATGCAAATATTCAACGTGTTTGAAGTTAAATCTGCGTGGTTTTCACTGAGCAGCATTAATCTGCTTTTTTCTGTTGGTTGCACAAACAAAACGAGAGCCAAGCTCCTTAGCTGAGCCTTAGTCCTGCTGTCCTCACTCACAGTTCACTAATGGGGCGTTCATTCAGAACCGACACCTGCATCAGAGGTCTCATGTGATGTCACTGTATATGAACTTCCAGCCAGTCAGAGAAGAGAACGCTCAGCAGCCAGGGTACATCATATCAGTCAAGTGTCCTGGTGAGTTGTTGGAGTGCGTCCTCCTCCATTTATGTTTAACAAATAATGTGTGTAACGATATACACCACTTAACTGACGACCTTGCTTTCTAGCAAAACTCATTTCAGGATAGCGCGTCAAAAATCCTATTACGATATTTGTCAATAATTACAAACTAAACAAAGATGTGAAAGAATAGTTGACTTATTTAAAAGTCAGCGTGCGTGGAATCACAAATTATTGAATCAGATTCAGCTGCTTGAACACTTATACACAGCATCACATCGCTGCTATAGTTAATGGGGTGGGGGGGCTGTAGTTGATTTTTCATGCTGGACACCATAGCAGGTTAACAGCCATTAACCATTATACTACCATATTTTATACTTATAGGAACTATACTTGTGTCTATTAAAGTAATTACAGTGACACATTGCTCATGGAGAAAAAGTTGGATGGAAAATGAATATGAACCTCTGGGTTAATGACATCAACTAAAGCTAACATGACTCAGGATTGCTCAAACCTGGAGTCCAGTCAATGAAAGCCGACCGGAGGTGTGAGTTCGAGCTACTTTCATTTATAGAAGCCACTCAGACATTTTGAGTTTGCTGTCGACGAGAAGAATCTGCTGAGATTCTTGTCTGTGATTACTTCATTGGGTGTGCACTGACGTTCACAGTCAAACAAACTTTGTGTTGGTCCAGCTATGATGACTCCCGATGTCACAAGACCCGTTTCAACTGCCGCCTGTCAATCATCCCTGAGTCTGTGCGTCAGTCAAACAGTCACGCCCCTAGAACTACCACACTTAGAGCTCTAATATCTAAATAATTTGTTTTTTTCAGATGGACCACTAATGATTAGAAGGAGTGAATTTAGCAAATAAGACCGTAAAGACTGAGTATTTCATGGGAGAACCCCTGATGCAACCCCTGCCTGATCTGGGTGGTATTGCAATGTGACAGCACTTCCGCATAGGCTTCATCTTTTTTGAGCTACGTCCACTATTTACAGACATAGTCACAACACAGGAAGCTCAGAGTAATCGCTAAAGGCTTAAAGGAGCTGGTGAACTTCTCTGTTTATGAGTCAAGCGAACACACATCATGGTGCATGGAGCAAAGTGACACCACAGAGGAAGCTGCTGTTCTCCAGAAACACATCACTGTGTCGGAAGTTTGCTGAAGAGCAGCTTAACTCTCTGCACTCAACACTGCTGGAAAATGTAATGAAACTAAGACTGAATTGTTTGGGAAGAACACGCAGCTGCAGTTCAGTGGAGGGAGCTTCATCTTTCCTTATAATGTCAGGGAGGCTGTTCACCTGCTGGAGATCAGTAGAAGTTGATGAAACAGCAGGACAATGACCCTGAGCTTTAAAGTAAATCCACTACAGAATGAGTTCAAACAAAGAAAATCCACCTTCTGAAGTGATCCAGCCAGAGTCTGGACCTTAACCCAGGAGAGAAGCTGTGGAATGAGCTCAGAGGTCCAGAGAACAAGTCTGAGTAGAAGCAGCTCTGCAATGGAAGCTAAGATAATAAAAGATATTGGCTAAGGTTGTTGCTGCTAAAGGACGACCAACCAGTTATTAAAACAGTTCACCTTCTTTATCCCCAGCACTGGGAGTGTTTAATAGATGTGTTCAGTTAAGAAACAAAAAATGAGACAACTTGAAAGTATTAGATTACACACATTCTGTTTGTCCTAACTTGTGACTCATTTCGAAAGGTTCCTTAAGTGTGACTTGCCACTTACATTCAGTCCATCATGAATCATACATTTATTAAAATGAATAGAAAAAAAGGTTTCAAATACTCTGAATCCTCATATTATGTTCTTTAGTACTGTAATTGAGTGATAGTAAGCAAATAGCTTATTCAGCACGCAGAGCCAATTTACAGTTATATCTCTATTTTGTCTGAAGGGCAGCCCATTGTGGCCGACATAAAAACTCCCTCTTATATATTGTAGTATACATTTTTTTTATAGCATAGTATTGTGGAGCATACCATGAACAACGGATGCTGCATTGACCACGTTCCCATTGTTCTTTGTCTTTCTCTTTTCATGTGTCAGGTTAAACGGAATGCCTGGGGCACCACTAAGTACATGGAGCTGTACATCGTGGCTGACAACACACTGGTAAGCTCACGCTAACAATCCACCTACTCCACCCACCTCCACTATAGCATATTCCTCTGCGCGGTACATCAGCGGGACCACATTTAACCGCCTCGTGTCCAATGACCATCAAGTGACACATTGGCATGGAAACAGGGTCCACATCTTACTCAATTAGCTCATTCCAGCTAATGGAGCTCCTTTTGTACTCGGAGCTCCACGCTGACATCATAGTCACAGCGAGGCGAAAGCATGTGGAGACGAGCCAGAAGGATTTGCCTGCTTCATGAGAGAGCAGATTCAGATGGAACCAAAAGGTGGAAGGGCCTTTAAATAGACACTAAGCTGCAGTGAGGAGATGCTGTATCTTTATAAAAGACGGTTTAGGATTCTGACTGCTACGTAATGTCATAGTTAGAGCACATGGTGACCAATATGGACGGTCTGCTCTTGTCCTTGTGTAATTGGCGTAATTATGATGATGGACCAATGCTTTAAAGTGGTGACGCAGGGCTGGTTGCGGTGCGTGGTGTTTTCACGGGTCATTAGTCTCTGCAGGTGAACTTTAGAAAGGATTTTCAATAACATTTTATTTATTTGCCTGATCGCAGACCTCAGTCACGCCTCTAATACTCCTCCATCTCCCCTGTCCTGCAGTTCAAGCGGCAAAATAAGGACTACGAAAAGACCAGGACAAGGATAATGGAAATTGCCAATTACGTGGATAAGGTAAGGCTGATGGGTTCTCCTGCTGCCGACGGCAATTCTCCGGAGAACAAACAGCTCCATTCAGCAAACTAATAGATATTGTTGTACAGTCATCACATATCTTGATGTCATCTATTACCGATCTCCTCTGAAGTTTGTTGTCTTTGCTTTTCAGAATAAATGATTAGTGAATGAAAAGTGCACACAAACGTCTACCGTCGCATTAAGCCTCTAAAGGATTTAATCAATACTGTCCTTCAACAGTGCCTTAGGGGAGATTGAGAGAGAAATTGCCTTATGTGACCAGACTGTGTGATGGGAGCTTATGACATGATTGAGGACAAACCTGTGTGTATGTGCAGGGAAGATACTGTATTTGCTTTGTGTGGGTTCAGTTCTACAGGGCTCTGAACATCCGCGTGCCTCTGATCGGACTGGAGGTTTGGACCGAGAGGGACCAGTGTATCGTCACGGAGGAGCCCAACGCCACCCTCTGGTCCTTCCTGCAGTGGAGACAGAAGCTGAAGTCGCGCAAGAAACACGACAACGCGCAGCTGCTCACGTGAGCGACAGCCACACAAATACATACACAGTTTACACCGATAATCCAAACCGCACTGTTGCAGACAATGTTGTTGCTTGATTTGCAAATATGTTGTTATAGAGACAGGCAACAGCAACCCTCATTTTCAGCTGCACAGGCCTACATGTTAGCGGGCTGGAGACTGTGATTGAAGGGAGATTGTGCCACTTTTGAAAACTATCACAGATGTTCTCCGACAAATTAAACTCGAACTTATAAGTAGTAAAACACTGGATTCATGTGTTGCCATAGCTTCACTCGCCCATGACCATTTGGCCCATCTCTGTCACATCACAAAAGAAGAATAAGATAACACTGTACCTCATCAGCAGACATGTTTCCTGTTTCCAGGGCAGCAGGTGCTGTCGAGGGAGCAGGAAGTGTTCTCATATCTCATATTTCCCAGTGTGTGAGGACAACCAAATCTGCAGCTCTGCGTTTCAGCAGCTATAAGTAGTAAATCCCATCTATTGTAAAGTCAAACAGGTGAAGACATACAAGTGTCATATGATCAAACATGCCAACAGTTCACCCACATTATCTAAACTAGAAACTAAACCACCATTTAGAAAGTGAACAAACCTTGCTGACAATCCCTCATTACACAGTACAACTGTTACAAGTTGAAGTTTTGTTTACAACCTGCTTGATGTATTCTTGCTATTATATTACCTGAGGGAACAATTACCAAAACTATTCAAATGAGACCATATTGTCGTGGGTTGGCGATCCTGGAAATGTTAGCAAGGCTCGCAGGCTACGCTAAGGATAAAAATCCAGCCTATACAACCCACCCCCCCATCTGCCCTCTCGTCAAAGCTACGCTCCCAAAACACGTGGACGTGGCACTGAGAGCACAGACTGGGTGCACGCAGGCAGGCATGTCATCAGGTCCCAATTAAAGGCCACAGACACCCGATTTTTTTCTGTCGGGACCAGGAACAAATAAGATAAAAAAGTGTTACAACTTACCAACCCTACGTTTGATTACATGTTTGATGAATAAGACCAAATCGATATCAAAGCCTGGTAATGGTCCTAAAAGCGGACAGGTAAAGACTGAGAAGCGACAAGAAAGAAAATCATTGCATCCAAATAGCCCAGCGCTCCAGGGAAGATAAGTTCACCTGTGTGTCATAGTGGAACCTGCAACATTAAACACAGGGTTCATGTGAAACTGTTGTGAAACCCTCCCTGTTCACACCCGTCCCATAGCGACAGCCCATAAGCCACCACGTTCCATTTCCAAGAGCACAGCCAAAGCCCTTACAGGGTGAATTTAATGAATGGAAGTGAATGAAGGAGATGCCTTTCACTGTGAAAAATATTGTATTGCAGAAGTATTCTTGTGAAACAAAATCACGGCAGTAAAATTTCCATCTCAGAAACTATATTTTTATATATTTATATATATATATACAGCTTTCTTAGTGGGGCATGTACCTGCCTATTACATAGACTGCACCACAGGCAGGGTAGTTTTGTTTTTGTTTTTGAGAGAGAAGCTGCAGATTCTCTGCCCTCCTGATGTTAATACATGTGTTCATAATCATGATTGTACCTCCTACGTACACCTCCTATCCCCCCGATGAGCCTCTGTGTGGCTCTAATGACGTGCACACTCCCAGCTTTGGGTCGGTTCCGTTCATATTCCATGTGTAAATTGACAAATGATTAGTTAAACTGGAATTTTATGAAGCAAAGATCTCGCTTCAGTTGGCTGTAATTGGCCCGAACAACTCGGCATGCCCGCAACAGCAGCCTCACAGCACGCAGACACACACACACACACACACACACACACGCGCGCACACACACAGATTTATCCATAAGCAGTAAATTGTTGGCCCCTCTTGCTCTATAATTAGTTGTGCTGATACCACAGGGCCTGTTTTGTTTTGATTCATCGAACGGGGCTTGATTTTGTTTTCGGATGCTAAGTGACAACTGCCAGGAGAGCACATGGTGGATTGAGGTTCCTCGCACGCCCCCCTCTCTCCCACATCTGAAAGGCTTATCATGTCTGTCACCATGCTCCGAAGTAGCATCTGCAATCAATGTGCATCCACTGTGAAGCTGTAAGTGAACAGGGAGGAGATTATGGTTAATGATCTCTCTCTCTCTCTCTCTCTCTCTCTCTCTCTCTCTCTCTCTCTCTCTCTTTTGTCCGTGCGTGTGTGCTTGCATGTGATAGGGGTGTGATTTTCAAGGGGACAACTATCGGCATGGCACCGCTGGAGGGGATGTGCAGCCTGGAAAACTCTGGAGGCATCAACGTGGTATGTAGGAATACATTTCTGTTTTTCCCCGACTCTATCATTTCTCCTCTCAGCTTTTCTTTCCTCTTACTCATAAAATCTTAGTCCTGTATCTTTTTTTTGCCACATTCCCAAGAACGTCCTCCAAAGTTGTTTTTCTCTGGATGTTGTGCCTGAGGGTTGGGTTAATTGGTGACTCTAAGTTGCCTGTGGGTGTGAATTTGAGTTTGTGTCATGGCGACCTGGAGTCTTACTCAATGGTGCTGAACGCTCATCACTAAGAGTTGACTCTTAAGAGCCTTTCAAACTGCTCAGTCCCTTTCACTGGGGGGGTAGTAGGTGAGGGAAGTGGCATCCAGGTTCATGAATGATCGTCCTTGTCTACAGTGATTGGTTGACTGTCTCATTGAGTTATTATTTATTCATTTGCATAATAATGTTTACACTTCAATCTTAGTTCCGAGAGTGTTCAGCCATGTGGGCACTCATGTGAGGTGGAACAGGCACAATGTCAGTATGT
Source organism: Hippoglossus stenolepis (assembly GCF_022539355.2). Classification (NCBI taxonomy): domain Eukaryota; kingdom Metazoa; phylum Chordata; class Actinopteri; order Pleuronectiformes; family Pleuronectidae; genus Hippoglossus; species Hippoglossus stenolepis. The sequence goes on along the minus strand of NC_061505.1, from coordinate 15,284,507 downwards.
TAACATGCTCTCAATCTCAATGTTAAAGTACACATAGGGTCATGAGTACTTATGAATATTTAATGTTATAGAGAAATCCTTAACTGTTGGTAAAGGTTTCTTAAGTATCTTTCCTACTGATGCTCCCCAAAAGTGAAGCCCATGTTTCTCGATCGCCACCTGGTGGCTGGCTGCAGTACAGGTCATAAATCCTGCCTCCTCTATGTTAGTGGATGGGACATGGACCAAACTAAAATCGCAAAGCTGGTTTCTGTCTCTTCATGTAGTTCTCATCACACTGATGTATGATCAAGTGATTGCTTTAAAGATATTTAAAAAATGGCGTGTAACGTCCTGATTGACAGCTGGGACTATCGGCAGGATCTTGATCTCCAAATGAGCAAGATGGCAGCGTTGTTATATGGAATGTTTTGGAATAATAATCAATAATCAATGTGTGTATAAGCACCCCATAACACACATGACACAGTGAGGTAGGATCACTAAAGGTGCAGTACACCTCGACTGTGTCTAATTTGATTTAATTCTGATATTCAGTTTCATTTTATTCATGCACAGCTCAGCTCTCTAGCAGCTTTCTGCTGCATTAGATGGTAAAGAGACCGAAAACAAAAGTGGAGAAAAAAATTCAATCTATAATGAGCCACAGAGTATCCAGCTGAGTCAATGGGACATTTCGGTACTGGACTGTTGTCCTGCTGGAGTCTCTGCACACTGCTGCTGTGCACTCTGCAGTACTGTCTGTTTCTTGATGCTTCTACCTCTTGTGGTGTTATGGTTTTAATGTTGTTTGATTTCATGTCTTTTGAATGTTGAATGAATGGATGTTGAACTACTTTAAATCAAGTCTCTTTAACTTAACAGGACATGAGATGAGATGAATCCTAATTCATCTAAAAATACTGAAATATACTGTGATTATTTTATATATATATATATATATATATATATATATTGTCATGATGATAAAAAATATATGACAATAATGAAATGATCTATTCTACTTTATGAGAACATAACTTTGAGAACATTACTTTGTTCTTGGAATATTTTCCCTCATAAAATCACAATAAAATTACAAAGTTCTACTCTAAAACTCCAACCTACCTTCATAATATAATGATCTCTTGTTAAAAACACCATCAAATGTCTCCTTAAAGCACACCTATCAGAGCTTTTATGCCTTTTTAATAGTCATAGAAGATTATGGACTATTGACTTTAGTTAGTATCACAGGTTTATGTACACTTGTTTGTCCAGGAGGCTATTGAAAGCATAACATTATGTATTGCTTTAAAATTTTAAAAGTGTGTGTGTTTGTGTGGGTGTGAGTATGTGTGTGTGTGTGCATGCGTGCACTTTTCCTTTGTACTATCTGAACTTAAAAAAAACTTATGACCAATGAATAAGAAATAAAGGTTTGTGAAACTAATTCAAACCCTCTTCTCTTAGAATAAGGATCACTATATTATTTCATGATATTGAACTAGAGCTAAACTAGCTCAGAATTTGGTAATTGTCTAATTTGGACAGAATGCATCCCCCCTGCTTCTCTCTAGCTAAGCTAGGCTAACTATATCCTGACTCCTGCTCTGTACAGAGACATGACATGAACGTCCCTAGCATCCGTTGGGGTTCTCTAATACCTGCTGGTGGTTGGCAACTTAAAATCAAGCTTGTGCGGAAACATACAGACCTTCAAACATACAAGTGATAGTCACCATCTCGTCGTATGTTCTAAATTAGCAAAATATCCAACAACTCTACAACCCCATAACTAATCAGACATGTGTGGGGTTGTGTTGTCTCAACAAGTTTCAAAACTTGTGTTAATAAAGTTGGTAGATATTTATCAGTGAGATGTCAGTTTGTCCATTTACCCCGTCTTACCTACAGCTTATATCACAGTCCTATCTAGTGTAGTCTAATGCATGACAAAAACTATTTTTTAAATACAGACAATACTCTGTCGTCAAACGATAAGATGGTATTCTGTAACTGTTCTTTTTTGCAGTTTCACTCATCTCCCCCACATTGTTGTTTGTCTTACTCTCTTTATAGGGGAACTTGTTTGCCGGCAAGTTTCTTCCATCTTACATTTGAATAGTTTTGTTTTCATCTGGAAAATTTAACTCACTCAAGGGAGGAAATGCACCGGAGATGTTCCGGTAACATTCATATCTCGCCTGGTTTCCCCGCAGCTTTAAAATGTCCACTCTGTACCATTATTCAGCTTGTGTAACTGTATGGCTTCGTATACATGTGCAGCGGTGGACTGGATGGATGCGGCCACAGAGATTGATAGCTTTTCCATGCTTGATTTGCCTCTAATAGGCTGTCCGCTCTCCTGTTGGCAGGGGTGGCCTGTGGAATCCAAATGCCCTGTGGCTGACCGAGCTGTGAAGTCACTGCTCGCCACAGAACACACACACACACACAAACACACACACGTTCCCTCTGTGCTGTGGCCCATGGTTGCACTGTAACACATCCCCATTTTATACAGTATGCATTATTCAGAGGGGGACTTAAGAGTGAATGACAGCATTCTGTGGATCAAAGAGGAGCTAAATACATACATCTACACTGTTTGTGTGTGTATGTGAGTGTGTGTGTGATCATGCATCCTGTAAGTCTGAGTTTCTTATCATTACTAGGACATTCTACCAGTTTGTTTTCCTCCTACACAAGCTTCAGTTTAACCTCAGATAACCTTAACAAACATAAGTACTGATTCTGCTCCTTAAACTCCTTGCACCCATCTTGTTTTGGGCAGTGTGATCTGTGGGGTCACCATTTAACCAAATATTGTTATTCTGCAATGGGCAAGTTCCTGTTTTGTCAAGTCGCTGTTAGCTACTGTCGGTTCTTAGGCTGGCAGTATTGGTCATTTTGAGGACATACAAAATAACAAAGACGATGGATGGATAGCTGTGAAATCTTTTTTTTAATGCTCCCCAGAGGATGAATTCTTATGACTATGGTCACTCAGATTTTTCCTCTCGCGCTTTCCCTTTAGGATGAATTTTAATGACTAAAGAACTAAAGCTCTGGTGCCTTTATCAGGTGATTCTGTATTACTGTATTACTCTAATCTGATACTATAAATACTGCGAATGTTCCCAACACCTTCAGCTAGTGTTAGCGTGCATACACACTAAACTCCGATGGTAAACATTATCCCTCTACAAACCATCCATCAGCATGTTAAAACCATCATTTAACATAAAACTCAAAGTGCCTTAATGTCTTCGTGGTGCAGCTACTGTGATGTGAGGTCAACCTCCTTTTAAGCTTTGTGTAAATCCCATCAGCACTTTGCCTCCTTCGGGAAAACTGAAAGAAACACAATCAACACATTACATTACATTACATTTCATTTAGCTGACGCTTTTATCCAAAGCGACTTACAATAAGTGCATTCAACCATGAGGGTGCAAACCCAGAACAACAAGAATCAAGAAAGTACTATTTCTTCAAGAAAGCCAAACTACAAAGTGCTATAAGTAAGTGCCATTTAAGTGCTACTAAATTGTTAGTTTAAACTTTTAATCAAGGTATAGTCTGCGACGGAAGATGTGCAGACTTTCTGCTGTCCTGATGTCATTGGGGAGCTCATTCCACCATTTAGGAGCCAGGACAGCAAACAGTCCTGATTTTGTTGAGTGGTTAGCTCGCAGTGAGGGAGTAGCAAGCCGATTGGCCGAAGCAGAGCGGAGTGAACGGGCTGGGGTGTAACGTTTGACCATGTCCTGGATGTAGACTGGACCCGATCCGTTCGCAGCACGGTACGCAAGTACTTATGTTTTGAAACGGATGCGGGCAGCCACTGGTAACCAGTGAAGGGAGCGGAGGAGGGGAGTAGTGTGAGTGAATTTAGGTTGAAGACCAGTCGAGCTGCTGCATTCTGGATGAGACCTGTCAACAGTCTTGTGCATTTGTGTTGATTTTATTTCATAAAAGGGCCATTAATGAAGCAAAAAATTAAAATATAAAGAAACAACAGATGCAGAAAGGTGGTATATGTTGGTATGATATGGTAATTTTATTGATTAAACAATACATAGACTCAAATAATATGCTCTCAATCAATTCTAGGTTTCAGACAGTTATTATCTTGCCTCATATGGTGCTTACATGGTAAATATTCATAAGTTTGTGCTTGATGAAGTTACCACTCACTAAATAATACATACACTATGAACACTGAATGGGTCGATAGGGTGCCACAGCTCGGTTCTGCCCTGGGGCCTGGATAGAGGGTAAATCCAGCCCTGGAGCATAGTACCGTACATAGAATAGTCCCAGATTGTATGTATTCATACAGCCGTACCTCTTTTTCCTAAGCCCTCCCTGTATCTCACCCCCGCAGGACCACTCAGAGCTGTCCATTGGTGCTGCTGCCACGATGGCCCACGAGATCGGCCACAACTTCGGTATGAGCCACGACCACGAGGGCTGCTGCGTCGAGGCCTCGGCTGAGCAGGGAGGCTGCGTCATGGCTGCTGCCACCGGGTGAGCCGCAGGCGCCGTGTCAGGCTTCAGCACAGACCTGCCCTCACTGGGATGTTGTTGCTTACAGCATAACATACTGTATGAATAGCATTTTCATCAGCCAAAACAGAAAAACAGATTACATATTAACGTTCCTTCCTGAAGAATTTGTCTCGTCACTTGAGACTGTTGATATCTCTCAGATATAAAAACACAAGACTGTATTACTGTATGAATCAAATACGTCAACAGGATGCCAGAACAACAGAATGAGAGAAAACACACAACTGTAGAATGAAAGTTGAGTAAAAGTCTGTGTGTCTAGGCATCCGTTCCCCCGAGTCTTCAGTCGCTGCAGCAAACGTGACCTGGACAGCTACTTCCAGAAGGGAGGGGGCATGTGTCTCTTCAACATGCCCAACATGAAGGACCTGGTCGGGGGCAAGAAGTGCGGCAATGGCTTTGTGGAGGACGGAGAAGAATGTGACTGTGGAGAACCTGACGTGAGTTGATTTGTTCATAATTCACTTCGCACGCCAAAGGCCTGCCGTGATACATGCATTTTAAAAGCACGTGCATACAGTACATACATTAAGTAAAATACAAATTCTAATTCCATAAGGGACGACTAGCTAGACAAACTATCCACATGTCACTGTAAGTTAGCTCTTGTGTACATACTACTGAAGTAGTAACCAAGATATTATTTGTTTGTCCAGTGGACCTTTTCTAAGACAAGCATGATCACTCTCATTTAAATGAAAAGCAGGAGTTGAATTGTGCTTAATGCAGCTGAGTATAACCACTGGAAAAAGACAAAAACAGTTTAAAAAGATGCCAAGCAACATCTCTAAATCTCACCTGAACAGGAGATTTCATGAGGTTTGTTTTAATGCATTCACAAACAGAAATGTAAAGGTTACAGGTAACAGTTTCTTGAATTGCAGAGCCACATGCTGCAAATATTTCCCGACACTCTCTGTACTTCTTCTGGGCAGCATCTCAGTCTGTAGCGCAGGTCGCCTGATACGGGGGGGCGATGAGAGGTTAGGGTTTGGCTCTGTGGAGGGCAAGATTGTACCAAACAATGTTACTGTGATGGCAAGTTTTGTGGAAGCTGTACATCATTTTCAGAAACTTCCCTAAATCCTCAAATTGTCAGATTCAAGACTGATATTAATCTTCTCCTCCAACTTTTTGGGGAAGTTCCAAGTAACCGCTCCTTTAATCCCTTATTCTGTTCAGAATGAGCTTTTTCCAATGGACAGATGTACCTAACACACATAAATGCTATAAGTTGATGTTTCACTTTCAAGTCAAGTGAGCTTTATTTTGCAGCCAAGAATCACAGATTTATCTCAGATAAGAAAAATCTCTTTCAACAGGAAAATTAAGCATCAAAAAAGAGAACTCTTGACTCATAATCATCTGGTGCAATATTAATTTATCAAAATAGTAACCAATATGTAAAAGTGAACAAATGGTTGATAAATATGAATATACTGTCAATAGTTGGTCTAATGACTGCATTAGTTTTGGTATAGGTGTAATTATCTTTCCACCTTTAAATTCATATATTGAATACCAAAGCACAGTCAGAAAATAATAATGAGTTAGGCAGTGTAGACACTCTTAGGGATCCTTGCCAAAGATTTCACCTGAAATAAATTGTTGGAATATATATTTATCTTTACAATATTTTTTGGGAGGTGAAGTTGAAAATACTGTTAAATTAAGTAATGCAATTTGAAAACTTATTTAACTAATGAGACTTGTTTAAACACATTGTTCTGGACTAAAACATATGTGTTGGAGCCATATTGAAAAGAGTTTCTCAAAAGTACCTTTTTAGAAGCTTTATTTATCATTTGTCACATACAATTGGTTTTGTATGTATCAAGTAGACAAGAGTAGCAACAGAATTACGCGGAGACATGATCAAATATTTGAATAACAAGAGTAACATAAACCACAGTGCATTCAAAATGATGTTCTATCCACTTTGTGTTGATGTCTCCGACTGGGATCCTTTGCGTCAGCGCCTGCTGTGCGTGGGGCAGCATCACCGCAGTCTCATCTCCACTTCTCTCTGTGACGCTTTTCTCTGTGCAAACACATCTGAAAGAAAGCGGAAAGTTTCCTCAAATCGCAAATGAAGTGTTTTTGCGCTCGGCAAACCCGGAGGTTAAGTAAACCTTCTTTGTTTCAAGCGGAGCAAATTGAAAAACGGAGGAAGCAAATTGGTGGCTGACAGCAGCGGCGCCGCTGACGGGGCCGTTTGTTATGACTCCCACTCGGAGCCGAGCTGACAGTGGAGCCCAGGCTGCTGACAAGCCACCTGTTCTTAGCATTGCTAATGAGACCGGCTACAGGAAGTGGACTAATGGCCTCACCTCGTGGTTCCCCCAGCAGAGAGTGGTACACAGTACAAACATGCGTGTGGAGTTCCAGATGACAATTCTAAATGCCGTCTTCTTTTTCTTTTGAGGATCGTTTTTAAAAAAACAACTCTTTTACAAACGCCAATATTTTTGCGGTAAATTTAAAGAGGAAGAGTGTTTCTTTTTCTCATTTTAAATGTATAACGGAGAGTCGGAGAGACATTTCCGCTTTAGTATTCAAGCAAACTGGCTCCGTCTGGATGTTCAAATGAACATCACACTACAAACAAGCCGGTGTTCTTTGTTGTTGTTGTTTTGTTCAGCCATAATCCCCTCTCCCTTCTTCCCTGCCAGTATAATTGGCTTTTTTTCCTCCCTGCTTTATTCAACTCCCACATTTGTTTTGACTGTAACACTGGCTCAAAGGATGGTGCCATGGCAAAGGCAGAAGCGCGCGCGTGTGTGTGTGTGTGTTGTGTTTCTAATAAGTTAAGGTGACTTGTAAAACAGTGGCGGATCTGGTATTTTTGTGAACCAGAAACAGGTCACAATTTACACAGAGGTGCCAATTATTTGTCCAACATCCATGTACAATTGCTGCTTCAGTGAGGTGCATATTTATATTCTTGTTTACCGTTAGTTATATAGATGAGAGCAAAGCCTCAGATCAATGAATTCGTCCATCCGTTTTCCAAACAGCTTATCTGTTGAGGGGCGGGGGGGCTGGAGCCAATCACAGCTGAGAAAGCGGGGATACACCCTGGTCAGGTGACCAGCGTATATCAAAGGGCCACATCATTGAATGTATTTTGAAAGTTGTTCCTTGATCAAGCACATTGTGTACTTCAAAGAAGCCTAGAAAATTAAAATTCATATTGATTGTTAGTATTGTTAGTAAGTGAAACGTTTTTCTCAAGACTACTGACAGAACAGGGCCACTTTAGGAGCCAATCAGATTTCAGATAGGGCCCGTTGGCCTCGCCCCTGGATCCACCGCTGATGTATAATGTCTTCTTAGCTTTTTAGTCCATGAGACCCCCCCGCATGACCTTTGATCTGGAGCAGAATCCAAAAGTAACCCACTAACATTCACCACAGGCCACTTGGAAAGTTAGGAAACTGTTTATGAACGACTTGCAGGCTTCCAGCTCCACTGTGTCACACTTAGGAGTCTCTGGGCGAGAGGCTGCCAAAGTGCCTGTGCTGTCAGGAGGTGAACTCCAGCTGATCTGACAGCAGATTCATCCACAATAATTACTCATCAGGTGCACAGATAAACAGCGAGCCACTGCGGAGCATGAAAGCAGCCAGTGACACGTTCAAATGTTCCAGTCAGACATATTGTACTATATCAGCATTACTAACAGCAGACAGGGTCAGAGGCACAGACCATGGCAGAGCTGTGCACATTCAGAAATGGCCTGTGACAGGACATTATTATTGTTTATCCGATTTTCAAGCTGTCACCAAACAGCGAAATGTTGTTGCTCAGATTTATTTTGTGTTAACTCAACACCAGCAGCACCAGCCCTGTGATTTGAAGACTGATTTATCAACATTGATATTTCTGTTTATTTGAGATGACTCAATACATCATACGTATCCACTCACTAGAAAGAGAGAAAGTCTTGACACCTTGTTAACCACTTGTTTATTAGCTTCCTTTTGAAATTAATTTAATTTTGATGCTGATATATTAATATTTACTATATGTTATCAATGGCTTACTTGTGTTTTGTCACAAACAAATATCTTGTTTGCTATTACTTCAGTTATATGTAAACAGCAGCTAACTAACGGTGACATGTAGCTAGTTATTCTAGCTAGTTGTGCCTTTTTTAACTCTCCACTAAATAACTTGACATAATTTATTACTCAATAGGTAGAATAAAATATAATAAACTGGTAACAAAGGCTCATGAATGACTTATACATGATACATAAAGCATTAGTAAGTGATTCATTAACATTCTTTAGACAAATAGTGACAGGTTCTATTAGAAGAGGCGCCATTTGACTGGGATCGGGCGCGTGGGTGTGTACGTTTACAAGCTTCACCCCACTGATATGATGGCTTTGTGTGTTACAGGAATGCACCAACGACTGCTGCAATGCCAATAATTGCACCTTGAAGGCAGAGGCTCAGTGTGCCCACGGAGTGTGCTGCGAGGGCTGCAAAGTAAGAAACACACACACACACGCACACACACACAGACACACACACGCACACACATCCACACGTGCAGGCAGAGTGGCGTAGGAGGGAGCTGAACTGGTGTACAGTAGTATCTCAGTATCATTAGTTCACTGTCAGTCATCGTGTCAGTGTGTTGACATACTGTACCCGCAGCGTGTCAGCTCCCATCGCAGCGGGGCTCGTCGTCTTCACATCACACCAACACTTTTCATCTCGTCTCATCTCCCTGTTGAAATGCAAATCCTGACAGCCCATTGTAGCACACAGCCGTGTGAGTTTTACTGAGCCGGGGCGCTGACAGCAGAGGCACATACTGGGGATGATATTAACTTCTTCTGTGTGCACAAGGAGAGCTGCAGCTCCACGCCACTGTTTGTTAGTGTTATTGTCATTGCAGTATTGTCAATCTTTCAACACATTTGTCCCTCTTACTTCACGTGTCATTTTGATATTTCATTATACATAAGTACACATTTTAGCATGTTCACGTCTTGTATAGCTTTCTTCAGTTCTGCTGCCGTTTTAACCCCTTTTCAAAATTCCCCCGATACCTGAATGAAAACAAAGCGTCAGTGACTGTGTGATGGAAAGGTGGAGTAATGTCCCTGGATTTGAGACGTGCCAAAAACACTCTATCAGTCTCACAAGAGCAAAATTCCTTTTTCATCCTGTTGACAAGCAGCCAAAACATCTATTACTTTAGATGTAAAGTGGTGTGAGTTGGAAAAATGTAATACACTAGAATTTTTTTTTAAAAGTTCTGCCGGTTTGAAGAAAGCAACATGAGTTTGTAGCAATGTATCCACCTGCCCATTAAACAAAGGCAAAGGCAAGGCAAGTTTATTGTTCAGCACATTTCAACAACTTGGAAATTCTGAGTGCTTTACATAAGTTGTAAAAGGCATTGTGACAAATTGTAAAAGCAAGATAAGAAAATAAAAAAGGAGTAAAATACAGAATAATAAATAAATAAAAAAAATAAAAGATGATTTGAAAAAACTAAGAGTTGCAGAGGACCTGCAGTTTCCATGGGAGCTCGTTCCCCAAATGTGGAGCAAAGAAACTGAATGCTGCTTCTCCGTGTTTAGTTTTGACTCTGGGAACAGAAAGCAAAGTAATACAATTAATGCTTTTGTCATTTGGCTTCTGTCCATATATTTATATTCATTCTTAGTGTTAAAGTCTGTGTATGTAGTGTGTTGTATGTGTCTGACTGTCTTTTGCTGTTCCATGGTCCAAAAACAGTATAATGATACTACTGATATTAGTTTGTGATCATTTATTAGCTCCACAATTATTTGGGATTATTCCACATTCAAACAGCTTCAGTTGAAAAACTAAATGTCTTAAAACAATATTTTTTACGAGCAGATTTTTACAGGAAAGGCCTCACCTTGCATCTTCCTCACTCACTCCTCCCCCCCTCCCCCATTCCCCTTCCTTCCCTCTTGTTCCCTCACTGTGCCAGTTGAAGCAGGCGGGTACCATGTGCCGGGGGCCAGCGGGGGCATGTGACCTGCCAGAGTACTGCACGGGGGCCTCTCCCTACTGTCCCTCCAACGTCTACCTGCTGGACGGCTCCTCCTGTCAGTACGGACTCGCCTACTGCTACAACGGCATGTGCCTCACCCACGAACAGCAGTGCCTGCAGCTTTGGGGCTACGGTAATGAAGAGTCAATGATGGCCCAATGCAAGCCACACACTTAAAGACCCACACTGAATATTCTAGTGATAATCATGCCCTCAAATCAGTGTTGAGCCTTTGTAAACATTTAAAAATCAGATATTTACAAGTGGAGGTTTTGTTTTAGGGTATATTGCACCAGTGGCCAATATTAGTAATTCAAAGTGCTTTAAACTACAGTGTAACTGCCACAGTATTTATACTTCAGTGTTTTCCAGAGATTAGCTCACAGAGTTAAAAAAAAACCTCATCAAAGTTTGACATTCTGGTTCCTTTTCTCTGTCAGATGTGAAAGTACGACAGTCTTTGTGCCGAAGCACTGGAGATTAAAGCAACATGAGATGACACACATCATCTGCGTTTTCATAATGTTGCTCCATTCAAACAATCTAAGCTCGCGGTCTCCAGCACATAGAGAAAGTACATTCTGTTTGTTAATGGTTTTTACTTTGTCTATTATATAATAGACAAATAAACCAATCAGAGTTCCATCTCCCGTTCAAGCCAGGTCATCTTACACCTTGGAATAATTACACACAAGCAGAAAATTGTATACGCTAAATCTGATTTATAAAACCATGTGCACGTACAGCTTAAGGCAGTATTCCCTTTATAAATCAAATTAAATGGTCAATGCAAAGCACCTCGTGAATCTGAAATGACTCTGATGATCAATGGGTTTTTATGATGAATCATTACATGGAGCGATGAGAAGAAGAAGAAAGAGAAGAAGCACAACTTGTCCGGCACTAAAATCAAGGAGCTTGTGAGTGAGGTGGAGGTGAACAAAGACAGATTGTTTGAAGTATAAAAAATTATATGAAGTTAACTTAGAAATACATTAAACTAGAAGGGTGCACAGAGCGTGCATCACTCACCAAGACTAATGCCCTAAGGCCATGTCAAAGCAGTGTTTCCCATTAATTAGCTGGACAGTGGTGGCCCCCGATATTCTAATATGTCCTGCCACAGTGTCATAATACACCAAACTTTTTTTTACACTTCCCATAATTGCAGAATAGATCTCTATCTTAGTAATTTGCTCCTTTGCTGATATCTTTACAGTACTATTTGCAGTACTAATTGCTGTGTGCTCACTTGCGCTGTCGTCCATAAAGTGGTTCCTGTCCATGCAGACAATCAGACCGGTCGTTGAGTTGAGTGGCATGCAAGGCAGTTTTCTCTCTAATGCAAGAATGTGTCTTTTCATTCTTCAGTCTGTGCACCTGTCACCTGGAAGCTGTTGCACGTGATACGGACGTCCGTGCACTCCTGCCACATAGCCATCTGTAGATTGAATAAATTCTGTGGGAAATGCTGCAAAGAACATGAAACTAAATCCCTGCATTTACCCATTTATTCAGATCTGCACAAAAATATGATATGTTCTTCGCTAACCCATACTACATCCTCCCTTCAAGATCTGTAGTAAACCGTCAAGTAGTTTTTTCATCATCCTGCTTACTAAGATAGAAAGAAAAAATCCTTAAAATCCTTAAAATGCAACGATTTTATTCTCAAAACATCTCAAATTAATTCTTCTTTGTTCCTGACACGTCAGATTCCTCTTCCCCTCTGCGTTGCCCTGATACTCCATCACTCTTTTCAACTGTGGCCCTGTCGTCACCGTCTGTCTCAGGTGATCCGATCGGGACAGGTGTTAACATCAGGTCTGGACAGGGCCTTAGGCGATAGCACAGCAATCTCTGTCACTTATCTGTGTCCCCTGAGGTCGGTAAACATTCCACTGAACCGCCAGTATACTTAGGTTACTAGAGCTGCCATATGCCAATGCATCAGCAAATAGATGTGATGTCAACTAACAATTAGACGTTTTGTGAAAAGTATTAGCTGAGGAGAGTAGCAGCAGATTTATTAGTCAATAAATTATTATTATTAATTAGTCAAGAGTTAGCAGTTTATTAGGAACACCTCCCTCACACCTAAACGAGCACTAATACAGGTGATGATACATGTATATGGTCAGGATTTAGTTTGTGTTATACTGTTTTAGACTGCATTAGTTTAAGTGTTGCTTACAAACTGAGTGGGTGTATATGTAAACACAGTATCCAACAGTATGTTTAATCTGTTTAAACTCCACTGTGAGCAAAGCCTACAGCTGACTTTGGATTCTCCAGGCAGTGGATGAGATGAATATTGATCTTTTCATTTGACTCTGGCTCAGACACCAAACAAGCACATTTCCCAAAATATGCCTGTCTGTTCCTGCAAATGTCTTTTCTGTGCAAAGGGGTTGCACAGTGTACATGGTGAGCACCTCATCTCTGCAGTGCACAAGCAGGCTCCTCAGACCTATATTAGCGGTGTCCGTGTCTGTTGCCATGAGCTCCGAAAGTCAGGATGTAACCATCAGTTGTGAAGGTCATTGCTAACACTGTTAGCAGCAGCAGTAAGGAGCCCGAGTCCTGATGCAACGCACTGTCTTTTCAGGAGCTCGGCCCGCCCATGACGCCTGCTTCGAAGACGTCAACGCTGCAGGAAACGCTTTTGGAAACTGTGGGAAAGATGAGCACGGCAACTACATGAAGTGTGCGAAAAGGTAAGAGTTCCAATTTTTTTAACAGATATTTTCCCCTCTGTTTAACTTTCAGCATTTTTACCAGGCAAGGTGTCCAGGGAAATGAAGAGAGTAAGACGAATGACATAGATCCAGATCGAAAGGAAGACACAGACCTGAAGTTATGACAAAATAATGTGTGTTCAACATAACCAAACTAAAAGGAGGCGAAGCAGAAAACTGAAAGTAAACCTCTACAGAAGGGGGAGGCCAGTACCCATAACAGATAACACAGTTAGTGCAAAGTAAGCCCAGAGTTAAATCACGAGTCTCCATGTTCCAAACAAAGGGAATCACCTACGAAATCCTGTACACACCCACGCTGCCACATGGCTCTCTGGCCAGTCTGCTTCTCCAGCTGCTTTCAGTCTCCAATCCCTGCTTCAAACCTCCACAACCCTAACCCTTCTACATGTGTATGAGGGGGCAGGTGGACCCTGGAGAAAGAAGACGGGAACATACATTAACATGCACACGACACTGCTGATGTTTGACATCAGGCCTGATAGATCGTCCGCTACTGGAAGCCGAGTCATGTGATGCTCTGGGCCATTTTGATGACCCTCTGCAGAGCTGCTCCTTCCTTTTTAAAAAAAAAAGGCGTGTGGTGCAGTTTCTTTAACCCACAGAGGTTTTTCATCAGTGCCTCTTTTACACCAAAATTAGCAGGCACGGTTTTTAAACCTAAAATAAGGTAACTGACTCCTTTCTAAAGCCAGTAGAGGAGATTGCCTCTGTGCTGTTCCCCCGGTGAATCATGTTCGACATCCCAAATGCGTCGGAAACTGAGAAGCTCTCTCTCACCTCACCGTCTTGCCACCGTTGCATTTTTGCACAATACAAAGTAAAACATTGCTGTTAAAGGTTTTTCTCAAGATTTAAAAAAAGAGATATAGAAGAGGGAGAAGAAATAAGTGCGTTCACCCTGGGTGTCATGTTTCCATTGTTGCTGATCGCTACCAGAGTCAATAAAAAAGTGTCTTTACTACAGACCCGGGAGTGATTGATGAGTGTATCCATTCCCATTGCAGAAAGTCTGATGTTAGTGGGTGTTGGTGGGTTTTTAGACCAGTGGACAAAGGGCTCAACTCCCTTTAGTTCTACAGAGCTTTTCAGCCTCTTTCAGCTCGTTGTTTTGGTTTAACAGCCCTCATGTTTACTGTCTGCGTCAGTTTCAATGCTCACATCAGCCTTTTGTTCACCAGTAACAGCTGTTTCCAGTGAAGGAGCTCAGGTGAAGCCACCGTCCACTACCTGCTCATGTACAAACAGCAGACACACCCAGTCAGAGAGCAGCTGGTGAAACATTTAGCTGCTGAAGAACCAGTTATTTCCTCTGCAGTGTTGGTGGAGACCAAACATGAGCTAAAAAGGAGAGTGGACATTCTACTTGAATGATTCTCCTTAGTGTACACAAAAGGAAACTGTTCTATTCTTCTACACAAAATAATAAGATGCAGCCTTAACGATACGATAATAAAGTCACAGTTACACTTCACTTCTATAGCCATGTAGTCATCATATGTCAACATTTTGTTCTTTTCAAATTCATACTGCTCTTTGCACGCACACCTTTGCTGAGTTTCGTTTCATCACACAATCTCCCTCACATTGCAGAGCCAGGCCCAACATACATTGTCAGCACAGGTCGCTCAGAGACTGTTACCATGGAACTCTGCCAGAGCAAATTAATGGAGCCAAATTAGCGATTTAGTTATGTAAATGAGCTCATGGATTAAGGTGGCTGACGGCCGCCTTGTATGATCCACTGCTGCCCTAATCTATTATGAAGTCCCACAGGAGTCATTAGAGTGTTTTTCTGGCCGAATTGAGTCACAGTGCTGATAAGAGGATATGTTAATGACTATCTGCCTGTTATTAAGACGTGAATAATCTACACACAGCTGCTATCCGCCCATCATTCTCTGATCCAATTGTTTTCCATAGGACACACTGAGTGTTTGTGTTTGTGTGTGTGTGTGTGTGTGTGTTTGTGTATTTATTTTCATTTACCAGTTTGAATCTGCATATTAATCAAGAAGATGAAGATGCTGACAAAAACATTAAGTATATGACTCTTGCCTCCTAAAGCCTCACACCTGCCATCTAGGAATGGACAAATGTAGGAATATGGAAACTCTGATTTGTTTTAACAATTCATACAGTTGTGCATCGTGCAATACTGATGGAATTCGTTGTATTTGGTACAACATGAAGGGGAACAAAAGAAACTTCTCATAAATACAAACAAAATAATCTCTTTTGCTGTGAGGGGTGCGGAAGGTCCATGTGAGGGAGGTTTGCTCCAGGCTTCTCTTCCTGAGGAGGCTCAGAATCTCTGGTGTGAGCCCAGCTTCTCGTCTATCATGCAGCAGCATGAGAGCGTGCTGCGCTGCAATGCACGGTTTGGCCACTTGACAGTACGGTCAAAGGCTCAGAACAGCCGACTTAAACACACGGCCATGGAAATTATGGCAGTCCATTAACATCCCTCCATTATGAATAGCAGCTCCTCCCCTCAGACCTCAGACAGATGGTACAAGCACCACTGTTTCATACACTCCTTTGTCCCCCCTGTCCATTAAAGCCCCTCTCACCTCCAAGGTTGAAATAGCTGTATGTTGCAGCATTGCTTTTTGTTGCACTATGTGTAAATGTTACCTGTAGGTGTCCGAGGCTATCTCATCTTATCTATCTGATCTTATCTTCTAAACACTCTGTATTTATAGTCCTCTTTTCCAGTCTTGATGACCACCTCACAGTACAGTTTTGTCATTCACCCACTCCCACACACATTCCTACAGTGCGTCTATGTGCAGCACTTTCTCTATTACACATCAATCATGCACCGCTGGCACAGCCGTCGGGGGCAATTTGGGGTTCAGTATCTTGCCTGAGCTCACTTTGCAGTGGATTTGTGGAGACGGGGATCGAACTTGCTGCTATATCTCCTGGGCCACAGCTTGTCTTGTCGTGTCCTTTTTTGAATCCAAAAAATAAGTAATGGTGTAAAAATGTAGTACCACAACATTTTGAATTCCTCATTGTATATTCTGTACTACTTTCACATGCACCCTAAATTTCTCACACATGATTTAATATGTATTTATTTATTGTATTCAGAGTCAGACACAAATACATTCCCGCCTCACATACATATATATGTATTTTATTGTATGAAATGTTGGTAGACAATGGCAGCTGGCTGGTCTATGGTAGGTCCCTGCATGTGGCCGTATGTACAGTATGTGATCCCCCTGGATGACGTACCTGTTAATGTTGTCTCTCCGCAATGACCCTGACTGAGTCATGGCATCAAGCAAGAAGCGCAACCTTTCTGACGCTGACATGGAGGTGCTTGTGAGTCGCACACATTGTTGTTGGCCACAGCAGTGGCATTATTAGAACTTAAAGAAAATGGGCTTAGTGGTAACAAGTTGCTGCTTCGGCTAATGAGACGGAGAGGACAGTGCCTGAAATAAAAATAAGTGGTCAGATTTAAAGGTGGAGGCAGAAAGAAAATTGCTATGTACTGATTGCTCATCCGGCCACTGAGAGATGGATGTTGTTGCTCTCCGTCACACTGTGTTGTGTTAGTTAGCTGGTGACACTTATTGTTAATTATATTTCTAAAGCGGTGCACGTCAGGCTATACGCCGTACAAGGCAGAAGTATAAAATTTGCCTTAAGAGGCATGAATTCCATTTACAGCCCCACACAGTTGATCTGTTTTTTTTTTTTAATGGTTCTCTGGGGTTCGGACATATCTAGAGCCTTTCCCTTCATCATCATTTCCCTCATGTTAGAATGAAGTCAACAGTAAATTCACATCCACTCCAAAAATCATCATTGATATTCTCACTGAAGACCCAGAAATGCTGGAGTCAGTGTCCCTGCTGACTTATTCACACACACACACCAGATGTATCTGTCTTGTTATCGCTGCAGTTTAGACCTTTAAGTCAGGGTGAGGGCCAGCCGAAATATCCCTGAGTCACCGTGGCCCTTATATCAGCTCCAACCAGTGTGACCATTCCCCTCTGACCTCCCTCATCAGCAAGATGTTTACGTCCACAGAGCTGCAGCTCACTGGATGTTCTTTCTTATTTTTAGCTCCATTCTTAATAAAAAGGTCTGTTGCGATCTCGGGAGATCAGCAGGTTCGGCCACACTCAAACCAGCCAACAATCACACACCATCGTCCAAACCACTGAGAGTCACATTTTGCATCACTGTGATGTTTAAAGTGAACAAGCTCCTGACCTATATCTGCAGGATGTGACTGACTGGATAATTACATGGATGAGCAAGATGGTATATTTGATGTACATTCACGTTTAAAATTAGTGATCAGAGAGAGTTTGTCTTCTTTATTGATAAAAATTAAACAAGACAAATTCTCGATTTTAGCTTTTAGCTGAGCGTGAAGTGGTGACTCAGAGCTCATGACAAAAAGATCACCTCTCAGCTGTTCTTACAGCAGCAGCATCATCTACAGGACTCTGGGACTGAGACAATAATCCAGGCTATATACCAGACCTCCCTCACACAAACCATCACACCTCTGATTGTGTAGACAGACACTGTTTGTCCATGTAACAGGTACCAGACTGGTTTTAGTAGCTATACACATACCATCCGGAAGGATTTACATGTATGTTGATTACACTACAACAGGACAAACATGTGTGACTGATGGGTGACTGTGTCTCAGTTAGAGCGGGTCGTCTAATAACCAGAAGGTTGGCGGTTTGAACTCAGTTTCCCCCATTTTGTGTGTCTTGTGATGGCCACTCAAAGAGCTATGAGTGGCCATCAAGACTATATATAAACGCTATATAAATACAGATCATTTACTGACCAACCACATTTGAACACATCATGTTCAATCTAGTTTTTTTAACCATTCAACTGTTACACTCACTGCAAGTCACGAGCATTGAGGAATGACCCCATCACACCGTGTTCACAGCAATCAATACGTTTCGCACACTAAGTGAATAAACACATTTAATGTTACCCGCGTGATTCTTCCACTGCAAACAATGAACAAATATGTCACATCTTAAGCCCGGCCTGACTGTCTGGCTGGGATTTACAAGACCAAGGTAATTGGTTCGTGGGGGGGAAGCAAACAACAGAATAACAAACAAACAAAACTCAAGAAAAGATAACTAATCCGCCCCAAAGTCAATACCAACATCTCTCTGCTTGCTACCGGCTCACTTGCCAGGGCGGACTAGACAAAAGAAAATTCCCCAAACAAGCAAATGGAATAATCCCACGGCAAGAGCAGCTAATGGAGCACTGATGCTCTGCAGGGAAACACATCATAGTAATCTTACAGACACTTGTCACAAATATTAAAACCATCCGGCCTAAATGCTAAAAACGAAATAACTAATATTACTTGTTAATACAGAAGGCTACATGTGGTACTATAATAATAATATATAATAATGTCAACTAGTCAGAGTAGTGGTTTTCTGGCGCTCTCTCCGCTTTCTGGTTTCAACTCTTCACTTCTCCAACCTCTCGTCAGCGATCCATGGTTATTATTAATGATGGTCATTATCAATGGCAAAGTCAGTGTCTAAAATAGAAACAACCACAGTCGACCAAAGTGGAGTACAATAAAAGAAGACACTATGGGACGATTTTCCTCTGATGATATAATACTGAAGGAGACAAAGCTCAGCTCCGGGGGGCTCTGACCTGCTGATACATATTGATAAGGATGTTGATATAGTGACAGATATGACTAAAGCAGAGCAGAGATGCTCGACTGGCTCGCCATCCAAGAGTAAAGTATTTCTTTGTGTGCTTTTATCTCTGTCCAGCGATGCCAAGTGCGGCAAGATTCAGTGCCACAGTGCCGCCAAAAAGCCCAAAGGCACCAACGCTGTTTCCATCGACACCACCATCAGGACAGACGGCATCGAGGTGAAGTGCCGCGGTACCTACGTCTACAGCACCCAGGACGGCCAGGGCGACCTGCCTGACCCCGGCCTCGTCATGACCGGCACCAAGTGCGGAGAGGGCAAGGTTTGTCCACAATGGGCTGGGTTACGGGGGGGGGGCCAACATGTCTGTCAATGAAGTGATGAAAATGATGAAGTTATAGTTGTCGTGCATATGTCAAAGTTGCAAACTAATTTTAATCTTATTATCCAACACTCATTTGGAGCAGTAAATCTAATTTTCTAAGAGAACGAGGAGTTTTCCTGCGTCTCACTATGGAGTGGCCATGAGGTTAACAGGGTTTTTGATCAGCACCAACACTTGGCTCAACACATGTATCGGGCCACCTGCCGAGAACAGGCACCTCCGCCCGATACTCTGAGCTGGGCTGCAACAGAGCTGTGAGCAGGGAGGAAGAAACTGACTGCACAACACATGTCAATCACACCTGTGTTCTCAATCCAGGAAACAAAATGCCAGAGCAGTGTCTCCACCCTCCTGTCTGGATATGAATGTAGTTCACTTGGCTTATCTCTTCTTTTACTGTGGTACTGTTTGTAGGAGTTACAATATCTCAAGTGATGGGTTATAGTGTGTTTGCATGCACCATGTTATGCTTTGACATGTTTAGCTATGTGATATGAACTGTAGCTGGTGTTTTCAGTTCAGGGTGCCAGGTTATCTGGGAAGTAACAAAACTAATTTTGAATTTGCAGCTTAATTTGAGGGTTTTTTTCAGTTCCAGTTAAAAAGGTTGAAAGCTGAACATGATTCATGAGGATTTGCTTCAAAAAATGGAAGTTATCCCCAAACCTCACTCCAGCATCCTGCATGCAGACGTTGTCTCCCTACTAAAACAACTTTGGAAGGTTTACTCAAACGGATAAGGATGCGCTGAAAACCCATCATCTATACCTTCAAAAGATCATGTTATTAATATTCTCCCGCTGGAGTCCAATTTGTACAAAACGAAGTGTCAGTGGGAGAAGGTCTGTGCTGTGTCAGGTGCTTGTTTGAAACCCATTTTCAATCCAGTTGCTGCATTGGGTGCATCTCTCAAGTAAACCCACCTACAGAAACACACAAAAAACATACAAAATACAAGCTGAATTATGCATGTGAGATTCCTATAAATATATAAAAATGCACACACACTGAGTGATATCTGCACCCCCCTTTTTTCCGCCAGTAAATTCTATTGCTCTGTCTATATTGCTTTGCCTCTGCAGCATATCCCAGCCACTTGAATTCCATCTCGGCTATTGTGCGGGCAGAACTGAATAGTGCTGCATGAGTAATATATTATAAATAGGCAGCAGAGAATATTGTCTGCCATCCAGCCAGATGAATTTCGAGTCATCATATTGAACTGGCCTTTTGTCAGCCATAAATGCACAAAGCGGCCGCTTCTAATCACACGGCCGCACAATCACCGACACTAAATTGATTCCCCTGCTAACAATAGCAAGAACAGGCATAGCAGGCGATACAGTACCAACTAATATTAGCGGTAACACACAGTGATGGAGTGCTAAAGAAAAACAGTGCTCAACTATGACCCAACTGAGAACAGACATGTGCTGCTCCTGAAGAGTTGTGGTGTTTTGTACATAGTGTGAAAGTTTGTTTCAGTCAGGAGAGACTTTTAGAGTAAATTAGAATGATAAATGATTTATTGTGAAATAGACTTTGGAGCTTTCGACCCCAGCAGGAAGTAGAACACAATGGGACAATGCATCAGGAGCTTTTGATCTGAGCTGGTGGAGATGATGATGAAGGATGGAGCACAGACTTGACTCTTCGATGAGGGGCTTCAGGATGATGATTTGAGCAGATGGCCACGTATCCAGATCTGAGGAGGTGCTGAACTGACATCTGAATGAGGCTCAAGTTGAGCTTGTCACGTTGTAGTTGGATAGAAAAGAGGACGAGCTGGTGGAGGCCAGGTATCGCTGAAACTATGCATATGACTGTGTGAGCAACTTAGGAGGAAGAAAACAGTCTGGTGTTTTTCTCCAAGTTTTAAACCTTATCCAGACAACATTGTTTTTGAATGTTGCCAGCCAATCATTTTTAATTGATTATGTCTTCGTATGATGTAGAGTGGTGTGGAAAAGCTACAAAACCTAAAATTCCTCTGTGAAAGAAACAGTTGGGGAATTTTAAGAAAAGCACGTATTAGTGTTCTTCTTAAGAATGAGATAGGATATTCTAATTTAAATGTCATTTAATCACAAATACAGCAGCTAACAGCTTTTGAGTATAAAGATAAAGATATAGTGGGGTAAATTCTTCTGTGTGTGTTGTGATCGGAGCCTCTTTTTATTTTATTGGTCCAGGCATGTGGCCATGTTAGTGCATCTGTGCGTGAATGTTAGTGCAGGTGACGCCCTCCCTGTGAAACCACTTTGGCCCTGTCCCAAGTTAGATGTCAGACTGCAGTACAGCATTCAGCTGAAAGAAGCCCTCTACTGAAGAAACTAGGTTTTTTTAGATCAAACAGCTCAGACAAAAGCTCCTTTGACACTATACGAGATCCCACATCCAATGTTCATGTAACATCAGTTAGACTAACATCAGCTTTACTCCCTGGTCAGATGGCTCTGCAGTAGTCTCGGTTGTAAACATAAAATCAGTCTATGGGCTGTATACAGCGTTGCTATGCAATGATGCCAGCCATGCTCAGCAACTTCTATTCTCTGCATAGGCCCACGGAGAAGGTGCAGAGCCCTGGGTCGCTGACTGCAGTCCTTATATAAGTTTTAAAGACCTGTCTTCATCATCTTCATCATCTTCATGAACCGAAATGTTTCACACAGAGGGGGGATCATTTGCTTCGGTCCAAGATGCTGGTGCTAGTTCAACATCTAATAGCAGTAAATGTCTTATATATTAATGGAGCCGAACATTGAGTGCCCACCTTTTGAACGGCTCTGGTTCCGCTAGTAAATTAAAGATAAAACAATCAGATTCAAAAACTATATTGGAAAATGAAAAAAAGGCAAAGGTACAAATCTGTGTACATCATTATTTTGAGAGTGAAGGAAATAGCACCCCATAAACCCTTTTCCAACATCTTCCAGCGCTGCTTCTGTAATTTAACCTTGTTATTAATATAGTGTTGTCATATGTTGTAGTTTGTGTCTTGTGTGTTTGTATATAGTGTTTCACATGTAAAGTGTTAAGCTACCTTGTAAATCTTGTCTTTCATACTGGCCCTGACAGAACCCACAAGCTGGCCCTCACTAACTCTCACATACATGAACTGATTTGTCCCTTGGTCTATTTCCCTCATCCCTTAAAAAGCACAGTATTTTATAAATTGTTGATTCGATGTTGGCATTGTAGTACTTCTCCTTAACATCATGAGTGAAACACATGTTTTTCTTCAAATGTAGTCGGATATCGTACAGACTTGTTGCTTCTACAGAAACGTATAACATCGTTTCACATCTTGGATGGTTAAATGATAATCAAAGTCTATTTTCAGAAAATGAAAAGGATTTTTTTTCTATCAGAGCAACACTCTCAGAACATTGTTTCCCTAGTTTTGCATAAAGACTTGAAAATAGCCAGCCTGAAGCTCAAAATCTCTCAAGCTCATGAATCTGCATTTGTGTTTTGGGCAAACTGTTTGCAGAAGTTTAAGACATTTATGGTAGAGGTTGCAAATAAGTAACCCACATGCAAATTTTTACAGAATCAGAAACACAATGCAACTCCAGAAAACACCAGCAAATAGAGCTATGCCTCATTCCATGCAGAACTCCACACACATTTCCACACACACTCAAAACTGGCACCCAGTAGCACACATGGTAGGCAATGACTGTATTGACAATTAGCTATGAAATGTATCACTTGTGTTCATCAGCTATAGATTTTCTGGAAACTTGAAAAAAAGGGTATGGACTTGAAGGCAGATGACTTGTAGACCTGTGTTTGACTGTGATCACTCTTGACAGAATTGGGATTTTCAACTCAAATCTGTGTTTTCAGCTCCGATCCATCACCTCCTCCCCACACAGCATGAACTGACAAAACAACAGACTTCAGCTCTTTTGTACCTTTTTAATGCCTTTCATCCTAGATTAGTGTCAGTGACTAAAACTAATGACTCTACTCCTGCCTATTCCCAAATGACCTCTCCTAGCACTGTTGGATAGATGACTGACAAAGCTCAGAATAAAAGGACACATCATAACACTGCTAATGTGAATTAAAATGTTGTTAAAATGAGAAACACATTTGGTAATAGCAGCTCAATAAAGCATCATTACAATCTTTGAATTCCTATTTCTGATTTAAATTTAGAATTCTGATCTAAAACAGGATTCTCATGCTGCTTGCCCAAACTCCCCAGGCAGCCAGGTTGTTCCAAAGCCCAAGGGCACTGGCAGCATGCCGATCAAAGCCTGTGTGTGTGTTTGTTTGTGTCTGTGTGTGTGTCTGTGTGTGTGTGTGTGTGTTTGTGTACTGTAATCTTTATAACAGTATGTGATCCTTCTGCTTGTGTTGCCACAGGTGTGCCGAGACCGCCGGTGCCAAAATGCCTCTTTCAACGAGCTGGGGACATGCATCGCACGCTGTCATGGCAATGGGGTATTCACACATATACACACACACACACACACACACACACACACACACAAACACACACTCACAAGCACACCGAGTCATGCAACTGACTCAACTCACTTAGCTGCTGGGCAAGGCTCCCTAATCTTATTGTCACACTGTGTCCTTGGGCAAAGGTAGCGCTCTGCAGCTCTGTCGCCAAGTCTGCCGAGAAAGGCAGGAAAATAGATGGCTGGGATACAACAGCAACTGAAGTGATGAACTATTTATTGGAGCAGTACAAGCAAGCCTGAGGCAGATAAGGAAGAATCATACATAGTTTATGAGTCAGTAACCAAGCTCTGGAGTGTTTGGGACTCAAACACTTGTTACTTGAAGACAAGATGGGGATGTAGATAGGAGTTCTTTGTCGGTTTACTCCGAAGTTGACCTCTGAAGGTGCTATCTAAAGTTGAGAATGTGTGCATTGACCCACTGAATGATTTTTCAAAGGAAATCCATTAAATACGAGCTTTAGCATAATGCTATAGTTATTTTCCACCAGTCCTTGAAGCTAGCTCCAAGCAAAATATAAATTATCTCAGGGAATTTGTGCAGCAGGAGCAGGTGCAGAGCATGGAAACTTGAATGTATGGATAGATGTGCACACACCGCTGTAAAGTGTATCCCATCCTTGCTAGCTGACACCAAATGAAATCCAGACAGTGATGTGGTCACTGATGGGAAATCCCATCTCTATAGAGAGAGTGAGATGTCCTCCATTTCCAATAAGATACAAACTGTCTCCTGAGAGCAGTCAGTGAGCCGTCCGCCCGGATGGAACTGGACTTTTCATTTTTACAACTCTGGCCTCTGTCGTGCCTTTAACATCGTCAAGGATAAACACTGCAGGCAAAGTTTATTGTCGCTGACTGATGTCACATCGGAAAATATCATCAATAAAACCTCAGCGTCACAGTAAATTGTGTTTTCTTGAGCCTGGGTCTGCTCGGAATGTGCCACTGCAGGATAATAGAACCACAGGTCTGAGCCATTGTAAATTGCAGTTTTTGTGGCGACAGTTAAAAAAACCCCAGTTCCCTCTGCAGGGCAGTCATTCCCACTGTTGGCACTGCTGCTGTCCTGGGGCTGGTGTAGACTGAAAGGAAGCGGGAGGTCTGCTGTCTTCTATGTGTGTTCCATCACTGGCCTCACACTTCAAAACACAGTCCAAGACCCCGTGAAGCACACATCTAGCTGTTTGATTCCACGTATTTACGTGTGTCTAGTGGGACCATGAAGCTACACAGGGAATAGTTTGGATATTGGTACATAATAGCGCTGAGCATGCGTAAGCAGAGAAGTAGTGACTAGCAGCTCAAGGTGGAAAGTCATGGCAACAACTGTCACCTGCGCCTGTGGATTTAACTGATGAATCATAGGATGCTGTGCACGCTGTGTGGCAAACGTCATACTCACTGGGAGGAAGATTACATTTTTAAATGAAGAGAAGAGACCGGTATTTAGATGTGAATATAATATGATGTTTTTTGGTGAAATATATTTGTCATAAAGAAGAGATAAATGAACAATTAGGAGAAGGAATAAGGATTAAAACTGGGGAAATTTGGTTTCATTTGGCCTTGGGGTCTTTAACTGTGCTTTTGAACCTCATTTTAATCCTTAAAAAGATAGCAGAGTGTTTATTCTTTTTGCCATTCTGTTGTGCTCCATGTGTGCAAACTCTCTGTTATATTATCTTATTATATCTATGTTATCTGTCAGCTATATACTCAAAAAAATGTTGTTCTCCAAGTTTTGGACTTTTTGTCTTCAGTCTAGAGGCATTATCTTTATTGTGCTGAAGGTGGCACGGCACTTTAAGCACATAGAAATAATCCTTTCCCAAAAAAGTAATGAGTGGCTTTTCTGCTGTGTGCTTATTTGCTGGCATAACTGAATGACTCTCAAACTGAAGCTGTGACACTAACATCCACTATCAATCCACAATATGCTGCGATTACGAGGACAGAGCCATGCTCCACAAAGGACCTCTGTAGCTCAGCCAGAGTGACACTTGGGGTCTCTGTCACCTCCTTCTCCTTCTGACTGCTCAGTTTGAGCAGGCAGCCAGCTCGAGGAGCAGCCCTGGTGGTCCACATTTCTTCCATCTAAGAATTATGGAGGCCATTGTCACTCTTGGGAACCTTCAATGCAGCAAAATATATTTGTTGTTTTCCCCCACATCTCTGCCTCAATGGCTCTCCTGTGCTAAATTCCAAGTGTCATAGCGAAGGGTCTGAAAACATATGTCTATATCATTTGGATGATTCAGTTTCCCCAATGAAATACATTTGAAAATAATTCAAAAATTGTCTTGTCAGTGTGGGTGTTGAGTTTAGATTGATTCATTATTTCGATGTTATCATAAGACTAACTACATAACATGTAACGGTGAAGGGATTTAAATACTGTCTGAGTGCATTGTAAATATAGAATTACTAGAAATGTTAACGTACATTTCAACACTTCCAACTCTGACTTGGAACCAACTCTGTAGAAAGACGAAAGTATATCTGACAATAGCTGTAAAGATGTATCAAATTCAATGATGTCGTTTTAATTTTAGACAGCACTTTGAAAAGGGCAGATTCTTCCCAGAAAACTCAGATTTACTTTGTCATCTTTCTGTATATTGCTCCACCAGGCTCAGAAAGGAATACAGCAGTGTAATGCAATATGGCAGTTGCCATTATTGTTCCACCAGTGTGGCTTTTTAATGCGTAGGGGGTTCCAGACCGAAGTTGCCGACATGCTGACAGCTGAGATTTTTGTCTGCAGTGAAAAAATTAAACCTTCATTTTACCCTGTTAGAATTTAACAGTCGACAGTTTTTCCTTTCAGTCCTCTGGGGCGCTCCTGTGTGAACATGTGCAAGCCAGTCTGAGGTACAAATGGGAACTGTTTAGTTTCCACTTTCATGTTGTACCACAAAACATGATCAGTTTCATTCGTCTGTGATGTGGATCAATCGATGTGCATTCGTGTCATCAGAGCAAAAATAAAACTAACAGGCAAGATATCTTAGTACAGCAGAAATCAGTAACTCAGTCATGTAATCTCTGTTTGCAGTCAATATCTCCTTAAATGCGCTGCTTTCATCTCAGTGGCTGTTAGTGTGCTGGCTGCTGTTTGACAGCAGAGGCACAGAAACATGATGTAAACAAATTTGCGCTGATAACTGCAGCTTACAAGCGGAGGTCTGACACTATTGTGTTAGCGGTGGTGTTGCAAACACAAGAACTAGGCCACTCATGCATCTGAACTAACTGGTGTTAACCTTTGTGCTACAGCTGATGAGCTAATTATCTATGTGCCCTGCAACCTGACTGTGCACTTGTTCAACAAGACAATGAGCAGGACAAGACGTGCGTCCGTGTTGCCGCTGATGGCGTGTCTGACTCCCACATGACAGGCTCAGTGGGAGGGCAGGTGGGAGAGTGGCTGAGGTGAAAAGGAGTCTGAGGTCATTGTGGTCTTGGAGGGAGCTGCCGCCTTCAGTGGTGCCAGACTGATCCGGAAGGAGCGAATAAACTCTGCGCTCTGCCGCCACGGGAAGCGGGATACAGGCAGGGAGGAGTCAGCCTCACAGGTCAAGCGAGCTCCAGTGAAGAGCTTCATCTATATTCCGTCTTCGGAGTGGCTGAGTGAATAAGTCAGACAGCATCAGGCAGGACTGAGTGAATTATCCAGCTTATCATGCCTTCTAGCCGGCAAAAGCTGCAGCTGGAGGTATTAGGTTTCTAGGGTGTCCCTCTGTCTGTCTGTCCATCCATCGTCTATCCGCGGGGTCAAGGGAACACCATGAGTGAGTTTCTTCAAATAAGACTCAAATGTCCACTTGGACTCGATGTGATGGTCAAAGGTTAAGGTCACTGTGACCCCATGCCCTGTCCTATTCATATAAATGCTATATCTTAAGAATGCTTGGAGAAATGTCTTTACATTTGGCAAATATAACTCTTCTTGGACTCGAGGAAGAATTGCAGAATTTCCCATGTACTGCATGAGGAACGGACTCGCCACTCACCAGCCAGTGGGTGTTATTAGGATTTGAAATATTATGAGCGAGAACAAAAAAAACCATATATCCTCTCTTCCTTTAATCCCCTCTCTTTACCTTGTTGTTTTGTGTTGTTTGTCCCTTTTGTTCACCTCTCTCTCTATAACAGTGACGGATAATGGAAATGGCTTTGAGTCAGGATTATTCTAAATAGACGGCTTTCCCTTCCTTCCAGCTCAGGGTCTCCTCCTGTGTTGGGTGTGCTTTTTTGTATTTTTATTATTTAGCATTATTATTTGATTCATTCATTTACGGATCCTCAGGCAATTTTTAGTGATTGGATCTTCATGCAAATAAAAATGAACATCGCCGGTTCTGAGAGCACTGCTGGTCCGCATATCTTCAAAAAGGAATGCAGCTGATTTTTTATTATAGGAGCTTAAAAGACATTAGAGCACCTGGAGACTTCGCAGACTGAAGGATATGTTATTTATCACTGATGGTGTGTTTAAATCCAGGTCATGGCTTTTCATTTCATGCAGCTTTTTATCTTTATTGGATTTATAAATGCCTTTTTCAATAAGCCCTTAAAAAGCAGCATAAGAATCTGAACCTGAATCTGAAATAAAGGGGCGCCCTTCATGTCGACTGAGTGCTAATGGGGTATATAGGCATGTTAATCACCGATAGGATAATTACATCTCGATGTAATTGGAGCATGGCGGTATTTTCTCCTCCATTTAGAAGTGGTGAATTACACATGATGTCTGGAGATATTAATCAAGTTCAAAAGCTAATCTCTGGTTAAAAGTTCAAGTTAAAGACAAGTCAATTAAAAACTCTTAAATGCAATCTACTGCCAAATGTAGTGAAGTGAAACAACTTTTGTCTGTAGCCTGGCACGTCGGATGCATTTATATACTACAATACCCATGAGCCTCCGCCACCCCTTGCCATGGAGGAAAAAGTCAGTGAATGAGAGTGGTTGTGAATTCAGAATGTTTTGTTCTTAGAAAACTGCACCATAGTCCCTGTAATGACCCCAAATCCCCCCCAAGAAGAACTGGTTGGAGCTTCAGAGTGTTTTCAGTTGATCTCAGCACTACTGTCTTCTGCTTCCACCCACATTAGCAGGTTCAGTAACAGGAGTTTGAGCTAGGAGATTGAACGTTCCACATTCAACCTACGCGTTTAACGTCTACATCAGAGTGGTTGTGTGCACAGGTCTTAATCTTTGACTTTTTAATCAAAGACTATTTAGATAAATTGATATAACATGAGCTCTTTTGCAGTCATAAATCAACCGGAAGAGTTTTATGCTGTTTGAAGGTGAAAAGAGGAAATGACTGTGGGGTAAAGTGGATGAGGTGATTTTGGATATGGTGCTTTATCTTTCCCAGTTGATGCTGAGGCTAGGTAATTAACAGAAAATGTATGAAAACCGACATTTATAACCTCTCCCCGACTTAATCTTGCTCATGTCAGTTAATTTGGTTAGTACTTTCCTTCCTCCACACCCTCATACTGACCTGCACTCACTTTACACTTCAGAAATATACACAACACTAATCAGAAGTTATTGTACCTGAAGTTAACTTTGTGTTTGTCTGCCCCTGCTGCTAAACAAAACTCCTAGAGGAAACACTGCGATGTGCTTAATATCAAAATGTTAACGTCACATTACAATGTAACAAAATGTTTAATTGAGCCATCATTAAAGTAAAGATTAAAATATAATAAAAAAATATTTCAGCTTTTAAAGCTCAGCATATTTCCAATAAAGACCTCGTCAAGTCCATTAATGGTAATTGAGGTAGAAGCTTGAAATAATCACAGCCCTAGCTGAGGGTGCAGATTGGAAAGGAAGCGGAGGTCTGATGCCATAGTTACTTTCTGCCTTAATGGCTTATTAATATTTATTGATCCTTCATTAAGACGAGGACCAGATTAACCCGGGGAGCCCCGCAGCAGGACTAAACTGAAGATCCCCACTTAACCTCTGCTTGGATTTACTCTGCGTGTTAAGAGTGTAACCTGTGTAGACAGTACCAGGTAAACAGTGCACAAAGTAGACCACACACTACAGCTTCATTATGTTTGACCATTTTTGGTTCGTTTCATTTTTTCATTGCTTGATTAAAATTGGCATTTGGCAACAACGGCATTTATTTTGAGAAATGCACTATCATCATTTAATGTCAACTGAAATGATAAAGGTATAAGGCTTGATTTCAGACATATTAAATTTCAGAAACAGTGTTTTAGTTTGTATTGGGCTTTAGTGGCACTTCATACCAAACACATTTGCAACTAGAATTGCAACAGTCTCCTTATGAAACCACATTCAAATTCACTAGATCCGGATCACGCATACTCATTTATGTCAGTCCCCTAAACGTGCCAGATTTTTTTCATCAACGTCCACGAACTGTTCGCTCAGAATTCAACAAAGATGTTTAAAAAACGTTCTATCTCACAATGTTAAAGAAAGTGAAAAAGAGTTCCTGGATCCACACCAACATTTTTCCCTGACCCATACCACTTCCTTCCACCAACTTTCATGCTAATCTGTCCAGTAGTTTTTTGTGGCATCTTGCTTACAAACAACCAAACCAACAAACTAACCAACAGACAGGGGTGAAAACATGCTTGCCACACCATGAACCTCGGTACCTGGGGGGCCTGTGATGGTTCAGGGTCAGGGCAGTTTGCCCGAGAGGAAGTCGCGGGAACTCACAAAGCACGACAAAGGAAGCACGCCCTCCAGTTAAAAGCTGACTGGCATCACTCACACAATAAGAAACACAATACAAAAGTGCATTTGACATCACATAATGGGAACACCTTGTGTGGAGCTATCACAGCTGATAATCTCTGTGTTTTGCAGTCTGTTCCGGTTATGAGGTGGAAAAAAGGAAATCTCATTAAGACACATGCAGTGGCAGAGTGTAGTAAACAGGACATTAATGCTTCTGATTTGACTGGTACACCTCCAGGCACATGTACATGAGATTATACTGAGACTGAACAGCAAATCACATTTACTCACGCCTTGTTCCTTTGTGTGTGTGTGTGTGTGTGTGTGTGTGCGCGTGTGTGTGTGCAGGTGTGTAACAGCAATGGGAACTGCCATTGTAATCGAGGCTGGGCACCACCCTTCTGTGAGAAGACAGGACTTGGCGGCAGTGTGGACAGTGGACCTATCCAGTATGACAGTGAGTTTGTGCGCACACACAGACACACACACACGCTGTCCACACTTGTGAAAATAGGTTAATGTGTGGAGTTATATTTCAGATTTCCTGTTTTCAGATTTGAAAAGTGAAATTGTTTCCTACTCACTGACCCACAACCTACTCTGGACAGACTCTCGACATCACATATTTATGGCTGTGAAGTTCCAAACACAATGACATATGGGAAAATGGGAAATGAACTGTGTATATATATGTATGTATGAGAGAGAGAGCTCTTCTCAACCACACAGTGCACTTTACAGTTCAAGTCACATTCACCCATTTACACACACATTCATGCAGTGCTTTTATACGCCGGGCTCTTTACAATCATGCTAATTATACACTGTTGTCACAGCAATCGGAGGCAATTTGAGGTTCAGTATTTTGCATAAGGACACTTACAGACAGGTGGAGCCAGGAGGTCAAACCACCAACCTTCTGTTTAGTGGACGACCCTTCCTTCCTCCTGAACCACAGCCATCGCTAACACGTCAACAAATCCCAAAACACAACAGTATGCAGGGAATCACAGCAGCCAACCACAGACAACAACGCAAATTACACAAAGTCAAACTGGAAAGCACAACTAATTCACAGCAGACAGCAGCAAAAAGAAAAACACCACAACATGAAGCTGGATTGGAGAGGTAGGTGCTTGATACAGACGAGGATGGTTGCTGATTGGGCGGACACGTTGTTCCAAGGAAAACAACACAGGAAGCACAACAGTAGAATCACAAATATCAAGATGTATCGTTCTCATTGGAGCAAAAAAGCAGCCATTTCTTTCTGTCAGCACTCGTCCTGCTCTGCCTGTGACAACAGCTGGGGAGGAGACCTGACAGAGGTGGTAGATGGGCTCAGATTAGGTGACAACATAAAGACTGATTTATGAAGAAGATGGTTGACGGACGGTAAACATCATATCACTAATACAGTGATGAATGATGTGTGACTGATGGTGATATACTGTGTGTGTGTGTGTGTGTGTGTGTGTGTGTGCACAGGTCAGGTTGGGCTGGTGGTGGGGCTCCTGTTTGCCTTCCTCGTCATCCTGCCTGCAGTGCTGCTGCTCTTCTACTGCTACAGGATCAAGACGTCCTACTACCACAAGTGGCTTTCCCAGAGAGAGAAGAATAAGAGCAACAAGTACGGAGCCATGTCCTGTCTGTCTGTCTTCATTTCTGTCTGTCAGTCTGTCAGTCTGTCTGTCTGTCTGTCCGCTCGGTCCGCCTGTCGGTCTGTCCGTTCGTCTGTCTGTCCGCCTGTCCGTCTGTCCGCCTGTCCGGCCGTCTGTCTGTATGTACGTTCGTCTGTCTGTCTGTCTGTCTTAATTTCTGTCTGTCAGTCTGTTCGTTCGTTCGTTCGTTCGTTCGTCTGTCTGTTCGTCCGTCTGTCCGTCTGTCCGTCTGTCCGTCCGGTCCGGTCCATCCGTCCGTCTGTCCGTCTGTCTGTATGTATGTATGTCTGTCTGTCTGTCTTAATTTTGCTGTCTGTCTGTCTGTCTGTCTGTCTGTCTGTCTGTATGTCTGTCTGTCTTAATTTCTGTCTGTCTGTCTTAATTTCTGTCTGTCTGTCTGTCTGTCTGTCTGTCTGTCTGTCTGTCTGTCTGTCTGTCCATTTGTCTGTCTGTCTGTTTGTCTGCCTGTCTGTCTGTCTGATTGTCTGCCTGTCTGTCTGCATGTCATTCAGTCTTTCTGTCTTTCTGTCCTTTTCTGAATTAACTATCCATCACATATAAATTCACAGTTGTTTATTCTTATTATGTCACTGTTGGATTTTACATTTCTCTTATTAAAATCTAAGCCCGGAGTCTGACCCACGAGGCCCTTGTTATATTAGTTTTATTTTGTCCTTGACATACTGTCAGGCCAATGCAACACTTCAGTGTGCAGGAGACCGACACAGTCTGACGGAGAAATAAATTACAAGTGGAAAAAAGAAATGTTTTGTCGGAGAAAACAAGCAATTTGAAGACATCCACTTTCGCACTGGTAAATAGATATCGGAGGTTTTCTCTCTGTATTGGTATTTTACAGACAAATAGACTACATGACTTAAAAGATGGGGGACAGAAAATGCAAATAATTGAAATATTGTTGGTTTCTTCACCACACAAAATATACACTGTTCACAATATTTATTATTTAAGGAAATGAATCCTGCATAGAAGGAAGAAAGGAACAAAAAGAAACTGGGGTAGAAAAGAAGAAAGAAGTGAAAATATGGCAGCAACAAATCAGGTCATTTATGGAGTAATAAATCAATTAGAGAGGAAGTAAAGGGAGGAGGGTAGGAAGCGTTGAATTTACGGGGAAGAAAAGAAGGAAGTGCACCTTGGCGTGTCCGACCAGCGGATCGATGTGTACACCACAACTTTCCATCTTCACATCAGCATAAATGGCGGCGCTTTGTGCTGCAGCTCACCACCGTCACAACTAAACAAAATCCATGTCCTCGTAAACCCCAGAGCTTCCTTTATGAGTGCAGCCATGTACCTCAGCCGTAGAGACAGCCTCATCATAACACCGGCTGAGTTAGGGCCACCTAAAATACTCAAGTCCTCCACGGTGATTTACAGAACGGAAATGTGTCTGGAGAGAATCCAGCATTACGGCAGCCTTTTAAAGACCCTGACCTCCCAAATGAAGACAGAGAAGAGGCTAAATACTGGTGATATTGGGCCTCTGCGGGATTTTATGGTAACTGCTGCTTAAGGGAGACAGCGGCATGAATGAACGATATGGAAAAGTGAGCAGCTCCGATGATTAAACGACTCTTAACAGCAGCGACTGCAACAAAAAGCCTCGGCTTTATTGGTTTTGTTCCATGGCCAATACTTTGAGTTCACTCACAGTTCAACGGTGGCTTGAGCTGATTAAAGGCCTTTCCAAGCACATACTGTACATCCAGTTTGCATAGGAAGCCTTCTAATCAGTTAAAAGCCTGCAGTATATGCGGCACATATGCACTACAAGTTCTTAAAGTATGGCTCTGTGTCGTAATTCAATCCACAGCACCAGTAAATCCTTCCTTTGTAGAGCTGCTAATATTAGGTTCAGTTGATTCAGCTGTATGGTTGTCTGCAGATATACGGACGGTGTAACATGCTGTACACTTCACAAACTGAAAGTTAAAAGCTGCAGTTGTCAATATTTGTATATCTATGTGGAACAGCTAGAATAACTAGAAGGGGTGTCACTGCTATTTAGGCTAAAATATAAAAAACATTTACCAAGAAAGTGTGATATAAACCAACAAAAAAGTTTTTAACATTTAGATTTTGCTACTAAGTACAAAATAACTTACCAAACGGACTTACAGTTCAAAAATAAATAACCATCCATCCAATAATTCAAATGGTCAGTGCTGTAAACTGGTGATTTGACAGTTTTGCTGGTGGTTGCTGCTGAGTTTGCACATCACTGGGTTTCGCCCTGCAGATATGGAGGTTGTTTATTGTCGGCCATGTTGTCGGAGTCATTTTCTCGTTGGTTGTAGTCTGTGGACAGTATTTGTCTCTGAAGTCTTGGTACAGTTGGCGTTTGTCCCATTTTGTAAAGTCTTGGTTGACGAGTTGACCCCAAACCTCGCGGCCATAAAGAGAAATAGGTCCGAATCCTATACCTTAAACCAGATTTGAATTGGTACGGTCCACCTTGGTGATCCTTTTGATGGGGTAGGAAACCCCTCTGCTCTTGTATCTCAGCTTTGTTGACATTAGGTTTGGTACTGATGGCTGTACTCTATAAATCATATTTGGCTTTTCAATAGGAACATTAAGTAGCACATTACTTTTTTTCTATACAGATCATCAATTCATTTTTTGCCAAACTGCCATATTTCTGAAGAGGGCTCATACTTTCAGGGAAACAGCTTGTTGTGCTTTGAGCTAATGTGTGCTAACTATGCTAAAGACATTTTAAGTTTCTCTGAGCTGTAAACTCACCACTTTGCAATCAGAAGGCAGCAGAATAGTGTTGATCATGCTGCCTGACCCTGCAGCTGCCTCTGACTCACTCGGCCTTAGTACAGTATCTTGGAGAAATAGATATATATATATATTTGATGTCTTTGAGGTTGTTTTTTTGGAATATCATAACAGGTCAGTGCTGTTTTAGACTTCCCTCAGAGACAGGAGCACCACACCGTCACACAGATGGAGGTATTTGACTTCTGTTTGCTCAGCTAGTGCCAAACGTTGCAGACTCTTCTCAAACCTTTGTTGGTCCATTGGTGGATATTCTAAAGACACTTGGACGCTGCATCCTCTGACCCCCGAGCTTTGGGGTCATAAGTGTCCCCCCCACCCCCAACACCACTTTCTAACAGGCGTGTTTGGAAATCATCACCTTTCGAAGACCTACGGAGCTTCAAGCTTCTTTTAGCTCACTGGATTTGGTTTACCATACAATGTTTCCTGGTGGCTCAGCTTCGGTGCTCTGATCCGCCTCTTTTCAACAGGAACAGGCTGCTGTTTTCAGTGGAAAAGCTCTGATGAAGCCCCTGTGCACCATTACACTTGGAGACCAGCTGGTGAACACAGCGGAGCGTTTAGATGCTTAACTGCCAGGCACTTTTTCTCAGGGGGTGGTAAAGGGTGAATATTGGATACAAACATGACTCCACCAGCAGTCTACCCCTACAAACTAAAAGTCATCAGCATGGCAAAGGCTGTGCAGACTGTAATACAAACAACTGGAAAGGATTCCCATTCTCATGTCTAAGTGTTAAGGCATAACGATAGAACTTTAACTGAGCCACAGTGCCCTCGGCATCCACACATGGCCATTAACTCCGTTTGGCTCCATTTCCGAGCAATTAAGTGGTTTTCATGTTGAGAAAAAACACAGAAAAACTGTCAATGTGTTGACACATAACTGAATGGTGGATATTACCCATGATCCCCCGGCTTCCTGCAACCAAAGAGCTGCCGCTGTCACAAATCCACAGCGTCTACTGGCTTAATATTGGAGATAAACGCTGGTTTTAATGACTTAACAGTCTTTTTCTGACTACCAGCTACTATTTATCACTTGCACACTTTTTGCAGGAGGTAGCTCACTATTACTCACCAAGGTTACATAGAGCAAGAACTGACATTCAGTGTGAGGGATGGGAATGAAAGTGGCACCATTCCAACTGTGTATCATCAAACTAATATTGAACCTCTCTATTTTAAGGTATATGCATAGTGTGAAGTATCACAAAGCTGTAGTCAGGCTGGCTTAGCATTAAGACTGGAGTGAGATGGAAACATCTAGCCTGGCTTGGTCCGACGTTCAAAAACGACCACCAACCTGAACGTGTTGAACCACCCAGTACTTTTATATAAACATATGAAACATGTTGCTGGATGCAGGCTGCTTGATTTTGTTGTCAAAGCAATGTAACTGCTGTAATTTGAGGCTACATTTTTGTTTTGCTGAGCCTCTATAGTCTAAATGTTTAGCTACCAGATACTGACTACAACTCTATTCTTGACAAATGGATATTGTCATCTTCTTATATGAAGTCCGATAAGTCAAGCATCACCAGAGATGAAGAATTATTATTAATTCGACTTACAGTTCCACTTTCTAGGATTATATATCTTGTTTATGCACAGTTTAGCACTCAATGCTTAAATGTGCGTGTCTGTGTGTGTGTGTGTGTGTGTGTGTAAAAAACTCTTGAGGTCCACCCAGTCCTCTCAGCTCCACCTGACAGCCTCATCAGAAAGCAGCTCCCCATACACCGGCCTAAAACATTTAGGTTTATCCTTCACCTCCTTGTTTCCTCTCACATCATCCTGCATGAGAAACTTCTTGTGGACTTCTCCTCTTTCCCTTTTCCCACCTGGGGCCCCCAAAAGAAAAAAAATCAATGCCAGATTGGAAAGAGTGATGACGCAGGGCAGCTTTCGGGTGTCGGGCTCTGGTTTATTTTCTATCTGTCCTCATTTCTCTGCTCAGGACGGACGCGTTAGTGGAGAAAGGGAAGAACGGCCATCTGAATCCTGCCTTTCACCTGAAGGTGGTCGGACCAATCAACAAGGCAAGCAGTCACAAGGGGGTAAGTGAAAAGTCTGGGAAAAAAAGGGAAAGAGAAGGAAGCAAATGACTGTTTCTCCTGCTGTGTTTTTGTGAATAATGGGCCATCCATGAGTTTAACCTTCATATTAAATGACCTCTTTTTACAGCAGCTTGTTATGCTCCCACACTTTCTCATCTGCCCTGCTTCACTGTGCCTTCAGCGCCTTTTCATCATGTTGTTATTTGCTTGTTTCTATAGCATTTATTTAATTGGATGGGTTAGAGGCTCAGGGCTATAGGACACATTTGTCATTGGCAATGAAAGAGATACAAAAGATGCAGGGAAACAGGCAGAAGGACAGAAGGACAGAGGGGATGAGGAGCGCTGAGTCATTATGTGAAGTGAAGAATAATTATAATGAATGTGGTTTATGAAGAATCTTTAATACACAAAATGTAGCTCAATTTTATTTACATTGACTGTAAAGGCTTAGGTTGATTACTAATGCTCAATAATCCACTCACTATTTATAATAGAGATTGATATGTAGTCCTTGGCTTCAGTCACATTAAGGACCAATCCCATATATTTTCACGAATATGACATCTTTATAGTTGTACTGTATTTAATATACTGCTTTTTTCTTATATAGCTGTGAATTAATACCCATACTTCTAATTGTCCATTTCAATGTAACCTTATACTAATGCACAAATACAGTAACATCCCAGCACAAAAATCTGCAATTTAATTAAGTGCATTTCCCTACAAACAATATTTCTGTTGTATATTATGTACATTTACTCAGTATTCTTATTTAATTTCCTATTTTTATTCTATTTTCTTTTTTACTCTCTTGTCTACACCATTCTGACTTTATGCTGCTGTAATTTCTTATCTTAATGTTTTTAATGGATAAACTGACACGTAGGTAATCAGGGAATGTCTGTAAATTAAATGTTTGCTTGTTGACACCGGGTTGGAAACTGGTCTTAAGTTATTTAGTTGTAAAAGTTTTCGTTGTGCTTGTTTTGGTCTCAGCTTCCTCACACCAGCAAAGAGGTCCTGCCGCTCCGACCAGGCCTGGTGCCCAATGGCACTCAGCCAGTCAACATTGTGCGACCTCTGAGACCCGCCCCGTCTCCCCAGGGTGGGCCCCGGCTCCTCAAGGCCGTTCGCCCACCACTGCCAGCTGGCAAGCCCCCGGCTGCCCCACCCAAATCCCCCCAGGCCCCACAGAGGCTCACCCCGCCCAAGAAGCCTCTGCCCCTCAACCCAACACGCTCTCCACTGGTAAGACCCTCTTTGACCCTGGTGTGAACTGTAATCATGTGTAATTCAATTTACATGTAAAAACTAAAGTGAAGCGTCGTCCAGCTGACAGATACAAGACCTTTCACAGTGAGATGGGGACAGTGTGGGGAGATTGGTTACACGGTAAAATGTAATTACATCTATTGACTTCATGCTAAATTTCTTTTTTTTAAAGCCTCTATGGTAAATGGTCTGTATATATATATGTAGCTTTTTAGTCTTGATGACCACTCTTTACACTTCTGTTTTTCCCCACACACATTCATACAGTGCATCTGTTCAGCACCTTCTCCATCACACACTGCCAGCACAGCCATCAGGAGCTATTTGGGGTTCAGTATCTTGCCCAACATCTTGGTTCCCTGGTCAACTGTACATATTTGTGTTTTTTTTGTGTTTCCATGTATCAGAACAGCAAAAACATATTCAGCTTCCACTTTCCTCTTAATAGTGAATTGTAAATGACACATGCCAGGCACAGATAGTTTGTGAGGTCGATGGGACAGTCAGTATTTGTATTTTGGACAAGATGCACATATTCTAGATTCAGTTTGATTTACATATCATTTCAAATCTTATCACCATTTTTTCTAAACATCCTCTAATCTGCTTAAAAACCATAAAAACAATCAATTAATCAAACTGCATTTATATAGCACCTTTCATATAGGTAAGTGAATAAGACAGACATGTGAAAAAAAACTAAAAGAAAGAAAAGAAAAAATTAAAACAATATGAGATAATGCATGCAGTAAAATTGAGATGAAAAAATTATTAGAATAATTATAGAAATATGAACCTAATATAACATAATAAAATGACCAATAAAACAGTGAAATACAATTTTTATTAAGAAACTAAATAGAAGAAAATGGGGAAAAAATAATAATAAGAAAAATATTGAAACAGAGTTAAACAGAAGTTGAGATAAAAGAGTGATATAGTAAGAATGAGTGAAAAGTAGTTCTATTGGCTTGGAGCATAAAAGCTTGAGAGGATGACTCACCACAGGTTTGTGCCAGAGGACCTGAACAAGACCATGGTGCCAGACCATGAAGTGCTTTAAAAGAACCTTAAATCAATACGTGAGTGTGATCAGACGCTGTGTGAATCATCATGTTTGTAAGTTTCCTTCAGTAATCCAGGGACAGCTCCTTGTACATCCAGGGACACACACACAGCCAACAGCTCATTCCGTTGGTCCTTCAATGACGCCCCTTTGCCCGAATGTTAAGGAATATAAGCTAAAAACACCACAAGAGCCCACATACTGAATTCATGGCCACATGAGACTTCCTGTTTACCGAGGGAAGTGGTGGGCAGGCGTATTTATCCCACAGTGTCAGGCTCGGAGAGAACTTCACTTTGATTGCAGCTAAATGCGTGATTTGTAAATGTAATTGCCAAATACACGGAGCTAATGAGGAAACTGTTGGACTCTGTGTCACAGTGCTTCTTAGATGAATCACAGAGATTTCTTCTGAGGAAAAAATAAATACATCTGCGGGATAAATAGATATTTGATCTGTTATTGATTAATCCTGTGAAGTGACTCATCGGTGCACCTCTGTGAAGTGGGTGAGGCCTTTACATTTGAACGCCTTTTTTCCTGTTTGTGTCGAATGCACAGTATTTGATGAGTTGACTCAATTGCCTTTTTTGGCCAAAGTTATCCTGGAAAACTTTAGCTTTAAGCACAGTTTGCAAAGTTATTGGCAGTGTCAAGTCATTTATCAAGGCTATTTCGACACTAACCTGGCTGTTGTGTCTTAGTTTGCATTTGAAAAGCTCAATAACCTAATTGTCGACAATCAATCTCTCTGTTCTGCCTTTTTTTATAGCTGGTGTCTGAGCTGCAGCCCCGATCGTCCCCCTTCCCTCCTCAGAGGCCCCTCCCCCTCAGCCCAGCCAGAGGGTCCTCCCCCACAGTGAGTCGAGGCCTGACCGCTGTGTCCAAACCCTCCCCGGGCCTGCTGGTCATGATGCCGCCAGTGGTGGGACCCAAACCTGTGGGCAAGGTCTCAGCCATACCCCCTCTCAGAGCTCTCAGGTGGGCAAACACACAGCACTGACAAACTGCGGTGACGTAGGAGTCGTGTGTTATCGTTATTTTCTCCCACTCACATGAAAATGATGGTCACTGATATCACATAGAAATAGGTTCAATAGGTTCAATTTAACACAGTTTGACAACAGCTTAAAAAATGTCTCTCTTAGCATCAGTGGCTTTAGTACAGGGCGTTAGAATTAGAAGGAATATCTTGTTCGAGAGCTGCCTGGTGTAACGTGTCATACAATGAGGGGTTTGACAAAATAAATATAAACTGCATCTTCGTAGTCAGTGTTGAGAGAAGTTAAGTTTACTGGGATTTTATTATTCCAGTAAAACATGTTTTTATAAGGTCACGGCATATTAAAGTTTTGGGAGGAGAAGCCTGTCCTGCCTGGTAAGCAACGCCTGGCGTGACACCGGTGTGGTTTCGGGACGTGCTCCACTGGCGCTGGTTGTGGAACGTTGTCTGGTGTTTTGCCTCCTCATAGTCCCGGACTTGATGTTTTTCAAGTGGTGAAACAGGATGATTGTGTTTCCACTTTTTGTTATCGCAAAAAACGGTTGCATAATAGAGTGTGGGTGATACACAACACCCCCTAGGATATTTGGGTTCGGGTTCGGTTCGGTCACGCTGGCTGTGTGAGAGACAGAGTTACACTAACTCTGTGCAGTGTATATATAGTATATTTATATATATAGTGGACTGTAATTGTTAGTGGTTTTCAGAACGCCTTACAACACTTTGTCATGATACACTTTGCTATGAAAATAGCAAAGTGTATCATGACGATATATTATTTCAAACCCCCTTTTGCCAATTGAATACATATGAGGGGATCAGCTGATTCTCGTCTCTCATATTTTTTTGGACCCACGTTTTAACTCAAGACTAAAAATGAGTCCCTCTTGGTAGCCTGCAGTCAGGGTGGTGATTGATGTCTGGTCATTTCTCACCTTTCTCTCTCCTCATTTCCTGTTCTCTCACTACTCTGTCAAAAAAGAAGGAAAAAATACACCCTCCAAAAAATATTTAAATAATGCAAAAAAATGATTTCGTCCTGAGCACTATCTTGAGAACATTCTTCTCAGTCCAGACTGGAGATAAAAGCTCAGTCAGTCAGCTCACATGGAGGAGACTGTATATTTTGTACAAAGGTAATATTTGGTGTCCAGGTCTTGTCGCTTGCTGCAGGCAACGATGAGGTCAGCACAGCAGACATCGAAGGACTGATGGTAATAACTTTCTCCAGAGGAGAACTCAGATTCAGAGCCTGCAGGTGGATGGAATGTTAGTGTCCAGCAGCAGAGCTGAGGCCAGACTACACCCGACACCCCAGCAGGCACCACATCACTGCTGCTGGTGCAGGAAGACAGGCAGAGGAGCTTTTTAGACTTTAACAAGGAAGCTGCACACACTGATGTCAGTGATGGAAGCTGTCTGGTCCCTTTGTGTGGCGTCTCAATCGACACCATGAGACACTGTCACTACTGATGCTACTGAGACCACCAGGCTTGTTGTCTCAAAACTCAGATGAACATGAAGAAACCCTAGTCAATACCCTAATCCATTTTCTGCAGTTTATGAGGGTTTAATCTAATTTAATAGCAATTAAATGTCATGAAGAATGAGGAATGATTTTTTTTTTATATGTGCAACGTAGCCCTGGTTTTCCCTCACACTTTGATAGTTTAGCTGGGGAGACCATGAGACAGGTATTAAGTGTTCAGTGAAGTTTTAAATGGTTTAAGTCTCAAGTTCAAGGTCCAAGGTATCTCTATTGTCCCCGAAGGGCAATTTGTTGCACAGCCAGCAGAGCAATCACGCAACCAGTGGACATTTATAAAACATTAACAACATAAACAAGGAATAGTTAATGTTGTGGAAAATCTGCAGATCAATGGTCAACTCATCAGTGAAGAAAGCGTTCAGGAGCCCTTTGACGTCTTGCGCTGACATATTTGTTGAAGCTTGGCCGAGGAGAAAATCTGAATCCATCAATATAACATGTGCATGATGTCTGCTGTCCTGCAGTCACACTTTGAACCCCTGCAGGTCATTCAGTCTATGGGTCTGCCAGTTCCTAAACAATCCAATGTATTTTCTAGTCCTGGAGA
This sequence comes from Hippoglossus stenolepis, assembly GCF_022539355.2. Taxonomy (NCBI): domain Eukaryota; kingdom Metazoa; phylum Chordata; class Actinopteri; order Pleuronectiformes; family Pleuronectidae; genus Hippoglossus; species Hippoglossus stenolepis. The sequence goes on along the minus strand of NC_061505.1, from coordinate 15,241,852 downwards.
CAGTATTGCTTTCCTCCCTACGATTAGTCCTGTTGTCGGTATTGACTCAACACTACTAAACATTTTTAATCTTATTCTGTATTTTTTTCCCCCAGATATTTCTTTTCATTTGGAATAAGACACCCCCACGCACAGTTGATACACCGCATTTCTATAGTAGCCGGCGGCGTTGTGTCCTCCACCCACAGAGGTCACTGCTACCGTATACGCACAGTCGTGAACAACGTGTCTCACAGCTCCACACACGCCACTGTATACTGGAAACTCTTGTTTGCTGCCGCTCCGACTTTAAAGTGACCTCGGAGGGAATGTTGCTTCCACCAACTCAAACACATCTAATGAGAAAAGCTGTGTTGAAAGAAAAGCAGCTGTTGTTTGTCTTTTTTTTTCCTCCTCCACACCCTGACGTTCCCAGGCCTGCTTGAAAGTCCTTTTATGACCCACCTATAAAATTACCGAGAAATATTGCCGCGCAATATTCCCACCTTGCCATTTCACGCTGTTCCCCGTGCAGAGCAGGTGTGAGCACATAAACGATCCGAGTTTACAAACCATGCAATGCAATGACTCAGTCCTTTATCCGCAGTCAGTTTTCATTTCGTCACCTGCAGACCAGTGTTTTCTTTTCATCGCACTTTATCTTTAAAGGTAGAAAGAAAATCGGTTCCTCTGCTCCTGTGTGAATCAAAATATCAGGTCTTGCTCTGAACATCCAGCTGCTGTGTGGCCCCGTTCAGACCTGGTATTAACATTAGTGAACCAATCCCAAGTGGACAACACTGTCAGGTATGTTGTGATTGGATCTCTCATTCTCGCTCAAACAGCAAATTAACAAGTAGGTGATTTGTGTTTGTCATGACCAAATAATGTTGTCTGAGTTTACATATGTTTCCAATGACAATGGTTGTCTGTGTCAGGGTGAGAGAGAGAGAGAGAGATATCTTTCCATCTCTTACTAGGACTGACACCGGTGTGGTTTTAGGAAATGAGGACTTAGACCCTTTTAGAAGTGGTCTGGGACGCATGTGACCACGTTTGTAGTGTGATCTCAAATGTGTCCTCCCCTCTGTCCCTTCTACACTTTCATTAAAAAAAGTATTTTTAAACTTAATCACATTCATTGATTTATTTTTGGCCAACTGACACAATATTCATACTCACCTCCACTTATCGATTTTTCTAACATTTCAAAACAGTGAAATCTCATTTCATTGGAGAGAGGTGGGAGCTAATGTAATTAAAGCTGTCCACTTTTGATCAGATCAGCGGGGACACAGGTGAGTGGCAGGTGTGGACAGGCCGTCCCTGCTTTCACAGCAGAGTCCAACTCTGCAGGGAAAGTCCGTGTCTTAAGTGCTCACTGACTGATCACTGGTATTTGTGCTGATAACACCTGTTCTTATGATAATGGGTAATTGATGGATAATAAATGGATTAGGTTCTCAGCAGGGTGGGAGAGTCTGAGGCAGCAGTGGAATCCCATCTCTGTTCTTTGCAGAGGAATGAGATCTACCAGGCTCTGATCCACACACGACTTGTTAGCAGGAGACACAGATTGCTGCTCTGGCTCTGCACATGGGACTTGTTGACATTAAGAAAAGTATAGAATATATTTCCAGGCTCATTCTCGAAAAAAAACAATGTCCGTGAGTCATTGTGCTGCTGTATCAGTTTAACCTCAAGCTGGTCTCTCTCCTTCCAGACCGGTCCCAGGTGCCAAACCAAACACAGCCTCGCCTCCGGCACGAAAATGACCTTCTCCTCCCCCCCACCCGCCCTCTGAGGAGGCGGCGGCGGCTGACAGCCTATTTGCACTAAAGAGACTTTGGCTGGAGAACCACGGAGCTGTCTCACACGCCAGAGGAGGACGAACACAACGGTTCAAATGGAGACACGAAAAGAACAAACCGGACTCATACCAGTTTAGACTTCAAAATGAAAACTTAACCCCACCCCCCTTTTTCAGTTTTGACCCCGCCCCCATCCGCCCCCCCTCCTCCCAGCGAGCTAACATTCACCACGACGCGGTTTTGCACGGAGGCCTTGCAGACTGAGACAAGTGTTATCGAACGGGGGGGACGGTCACATTTTGCCAAATCTTTTCTTTTCTTTTTGTTTTTAATTATTGTTTTTTTTAACGCTGTCTGTGTAAAAAAAAAAAAAAAAGATGCATTTTGTAATGACAACTGTTTTGTTTACAGATTCTTTTTACGTCAAGTTTTATGATTTGTGTTATGTGCCAAAGAGGTCTCTTCATAACTGGGGTGTGTCCCACGCGCTTGAAAAATCTCCTTAAGTTTACCACGAGCCTGCCTCTCCACAACTGTAGGTTTTGTAATTTATTGTATGAGGAATGTCTAAAACACAACCTGGAGATGCAGAGGCCTATCAGGAGGAAGGAGAGCCGATCACACCGCAGCTTCTTCTCAACACTGTTTACATGGTGGAGGACTCGGTGGATGCTTGTGATCTGCAGGACACACCTCAGCCGCTCATGTTGATTTGAATGTCTTTTGCTGTGCGTTATGACTTTTAAATTGTTACATAAAATATTTTTACTAAACGAACAACACGTTTATTTCGTTCTCTTTTTTTGTGTCTTTTCAAAATAAAACACAAATTAATGAACCCTTGATGATCAGCAAATTACAGATCAAGATCTAATTACTAATCTTTGTTAGAACTACTCAATACCGATGATGCCATTGTGATGTCATCAGGGTTATCTTAGTTTGGGCTTGAAAAAATGCTGATGAATGAGAGAAAATCTGGATTATAAACTGAGATCTTGGTGTTTGAAAAGTGTGGCTGATATCCACAGACAGAGGGAGGGAGGCACAGATCAAATTTGAGGAAAGATGGAATTTATCAGATTTATCTAACAGAACCACTTAAATATTGAACAGGCAATGTAATTGTAGAACCAGCAAAATAAAACCAAGAATGATTTCTGTTGGTGGTCAGTCCAAAGTGTTTATAATGCATGAGTGAACTGAAGAATTCACTTGAACTCAGGGAGAGTAATTAACAAAGGAATCAGGTACAAAATGAAAATAATAAAAAATAATAGTTCTTCTCCTTCACGTTTACAGTTGTATCAAAATGCTGAATTAAACTGCACAACAGCTGTGAGCAAAGACAACGGGGTCAGCCACGCTTGTAATTGATCTATGTTGTGTTTTACTCTGGTAGCCGAAGCTAATGCGAGTTGTTTTCTTCTGGAAGGGAGGTCATGTGATCGGAGCCTGACGAATCAGAGAAGGCTACGTCTTGACCAAAAAGACCAATCGATGCCAATCATCTCTGTTTCTGTCCATCAAGACTAAAACTCAGCCCCACAGTTCTCAAACTAAAAACGGGTCCAGCAGCGTTTACAAACTAAAACTTTGCAGAGTTGAATCATTTTCAAAAGAAAATAAATGTAGCCAAAGGAAATAAAGGTTTTGTTATGAATAGAGGTTTAGAGACACATCTGGTCAATCGTGATGTTCAATAGAAACCAGACGTCACATGTCTGATTGTCTTACAAGTTCGTAATAACCCTATTTTGTAATTAGAGACTCATGATTATTAGAGATCAGGTATCCTGATGCCCAGTTGACTAAACATCACGTTTGGACGAGATATTAATGAAGGAGGAGCTGACTGACTTCGTTGCAGGTCAAAGGGATAGCTCACAAAAAAAGGATTCACTCATTATCTTCTTACCACTATACCGATGAAGGGTTGGGTGACGTGTTTGAGTCCACAAAAAAACAACAGAAAACACATAACGTGCCTCCATACTGCTGCTGTGGTGTCATCCAAGTGTCCGCAAGCCCCGACGTTCATGTTCGACTCGAAAGGTGAGTATTAGTTTCTTTACTATTTACGATTGGATGTTAAACACAAGTGCAGACTGTTCTTACAGCTAAGCAAAGGGAATCATCTATTTTCAGATGCAGTAACTGTGTGGAGCTCATTCAATGAGAGTGTCTTTAGCATTTTACCCTTTCACCGTCCAGTCATGGTCTGGGTCATTGAGCTGCAGCTGTGTCACAGGAATGAAGACGTACCTGGAAGTATCCGGACATGAGCGTCATCTTCTCTGGCATCACTCAGACATGCAGGTGGATGTTGGTACCAGAGCATTGAGAAGATTTTGCAGATTTATGAACGGAGTTATGGCTCCATGTGTTCATTGTTTAAGTCCCAGCCTCGTCACCATCAGGTCTGATGCTCCTGGGCTCTCTCTCTGCATGAGGGACTACATTTCATCACATGGAAACATGATCAGTCCCAAAGACTAAATTCAGCAACAGTGAAAATGTGTGACAGTTTGTTCACTGTGCAGTTGAGTATTTTATTTAAATTTTTCTTCATCCCCAAACACAGCCCACAGTGTCTTATGTGATGAGACACTGAAGACACTCGCGGCCATAAATCTGTTCAGTCTTATCAGCGGTGCAGCACTCGCTGCCCCCATGTCAGACGTAGCTGTGAAAAACTGTAGTTTAAAACATTACAGTCCATTCAGCTCATAGTTCTCCTCTATTATAACTGATAGCGGTTTGCTGTTCTAAGAGTATCCATTCAAATACTGTCAATACTATTCTTAATTTCTACCATATCCATATAATGGATTTAAAGCCACAATATCTCATCCTCTAGTGCTTTGGTTTCTTTTTAAATGTTTATCGTAAAAAGGTTCCATCTTACTTTATGAAAGTGCAACATTAACGAAAAGTGCTGATTTTAACACTGCAGATCACTTTGTGTCAAGGTTTTATTCGGTCTAACTTCAGGTAAAGATGTCAGTGAATCTCTGGAGCTCCATTGTCAGAGTTCTCTATTTGCTGTGAAAGGTTTGCTGTTGCTTCTTCTTGTTTGAGCATTCCACATCTCAATACCTCATTGTGGGTGAAAGGTAAGCAGGGTCGGGTCCAGAACAAATAGAACTGTGGGGGCGGGCGGCTGTGTGATGGCAGCACAGTTCAAAAAAATGATCCTCACACACCCAGAGTGCTTTGCAGACAGCTGCTTCACTCAAGGACAAGCACAAACAACCAGTGTCTTGTATGAGCCAAAACAACTGCTGCAGCTTCCATGTGACATGTTCACAGTATCAATCAATCAAACTTTATGTGTATAGCCTGTTTTCATAAATCCCATTTTCCCTCACAGTATTTATATAACACTTTCCTAGTCTTGATGACCACTCGAAGAACTTTACGTATCTTGCCCAAGGACACTTTGGCGTGCAGATGGGAAGGACTGGGATCGAACCGGCGGTCAGTTGGATCTAAAGACCACACATGTGGATGCCTCCAGGCGACATTCACAGCTTGAAAAAGTTCAAGGAGCATTGTGGGTAATGTAGGCACTAGGCTAGAAGAGTTAAATTGGTGGTCCACTGTTTTCAGTACCAAAGTCATAGATGCATACCCTGCACTTGCTGCATACTCCATTGAGGCAAGGCTTTTTTTTTTCAAATGTAACGATGCCCTTTCACAATGATCATTAAAACCATAATAATGTCATCATACAGGGATGGATTTATTTATTTTTCTCATTGACATCAGCTTTAGATTGTTTATTATTTATGGAGATATATTGGAAAATATATTTTTTCAACCATATTTATATTGAACTTGACCTTTGACAAATCAGCTCCAATAGTGAATCATCTCGAGATACCCTCCCGATGAAAATGAATCTAAAATGAAAGCAAATTAATGAAAATCTATCCATAAGTTGTTTTGTATGCACACACACACACACAGAGACAAACGACCAGGGTAAGGACTTGTGACAGTGTCATGCTCAACAGCACTGTAGTAGGTAAAAGGTTCGATCCCCTGTGGGCTCTTTTACTATCCCAGCTCACAGCCTCAAGAACTGTACAACTGTACAGGAATAAAAACGAGGACGTGAGATGTAGCTGCAGGTTTGAAGGCTAAAATAATCTGTCCTTTCACGTTAGTCCTTCTTCGTGTCTGCCACTGTTCCTTTGCAAAACAAAGAATCAGGCTAGTTCGGTCTCACAGCGTTGTCATGATGATCTTATAGTTCTTGGCTGATGAGCGAGAATGAAGGCTTTACATCGAGGGTAGTCTCCACTCTCACCTGCTCTTAATGGATTCGACTCTGTTGGAAATGAGATATCTGCGAGAGGCAGCCCTCTCCTCCCCGGAGTCTAATGCGTTTGGAGAGTCCACAGTTCGAGTGCAACGCTATCAGACAGCGAGGAGGAATGGCCTCGTGGGGAGATATATCGATGTAGACGTTTTCTTAGCCCATTACCAGGGAGCCCAAACAAACCTGTGGGGTGGATTCTGCGGCAGGCAGCCGACGTGAGCTCCATGAAAAGAGCTGAGTTTTACCAGGACCAATGTCTATAAATCAATCTTCAGTCGGGGAGCCACAACAAATAGAGCGAGGGGTTTATAAAAACAGCATTCCGTCAGATTTCATTGTCTCCTCTTTTCCACAAGCCACCAGGGGACATGTTCCTATGATAATCTGTTAAGTGTGAAGCATGATCAAAGCGCTGGACACTCTGAGCCGGAGTCTGGATGTGGGCTAGCAGCTGCTCTGCTCGCCTCCTCACACGAGCTTCTTCAAGTTGAAGTTCTTGGCGTTTCACTGTCAGTAGCAAGAAGATGGAAAACAAGGTTCAGGTTGGAAATCAACATGGCCCATAAAGTTATAATACTCTATTTCAGTGCCATGCTACTTCTGTCTTCTTCCCACAGACGAGTCATGACTCAACCAGCTAGAATGAACAAATGGTTGTTGAATACAATGTAAATAATTAGTTATTTATTAATATTAGTTTTGGATTTGTGCAATTATTTTTCCACCTTAAATGTAAATTTGGATGCTTAAAATATTAAATATCTGGTCAATAGAATGCTTAGATTATTGTAAACACAAGACACACCCACAAAATATTAAAGGTATTAAATTATTTTTTGGGGGTAATGATGTAGAGAATACTGTTAAAAATTAATTTAAGTAGTTTGAAAACTTATTTAAAAAATTGGACTTGTTTAAGCACATATTCTTCAAAATATGTATTACATATATTGAAAAGACGTTTTTAAGAATACCTTATTAGAAGCTTTATTTGTCATTCGCCTTTTTAATAGGCTCCCAGGACTTTTGAATAATCCATGTATTAATACACGTTATCAGCTGTAATCTCAAAAACAGCCACGTCCTCTAGTCCGCTCACAAAAAGTATTGCTCTTGTGGTATGTGAGTTTTTTTAAACTAAAGTTTTGCTTCATTAAAATGTATTTATTTGCTAAGTGGAAAACATCTAGTGTAGCTTTGTCCAACAGTGATGGAATCTGCCCACCAACACCTCTAAAGGTCACTTATTAATAATAATTATTTCTTTATGAATCCATATAACAACTGTAAACGTGGTTTCACATATTGGTTTAAATGTATGAGAATGGAATATCTTGTGAGGTTGGCCTGCTCAGAGGGAGGCACTAAGGGACACTTTGTGAGTTTTCCCAAGTGGAAGGTTTTATCCTCTTCGTGAATATGGTTTGTAACTGCCATGAAAGTATTTCATGGTATAATATTTCAAAGGTTGTTTTTGGCCCAATAAAGGCACAAAGTGAAGGATCCAAGGTCGTCGGGAAACTTTCATCATCTGTGGAGCATGAGGATCCACAGCACGCTTCACACACACACTCGCCTGTAAATGTCAAGTACGAGCAGAGGGACCTCATGTCATCTACAAAGTCAAGCATGTTTTGTAGGAGGACCTTGCGGCTTTGTTGCTCCAGTGTCTGAGTTTAACATTATTCAGTGCTACATCATTTTGTGAGGGATCGTTCAAATCACTGTGGTTATGTTGGAGTCTGCCATGCAAAACTGGGGTTAATGATGTAATCCCTCATTGACTCCGCTGACTAATGGCTTTTATGTAGGCCAGAGATGGATACGAGTTCAGTTAACAAACTCAGCAGCAGCAGGACGCTTTGGGAGCAGAGAAAATAATCCAAACAGAAAGTCCCATGAAACGGTTGTTCTGATTCTGCTTCAGAGAAAGAAATCAAGCTCGAGACAAAGTGCGACAGACTGTTTCTCTCAGACTTCACTATGAAGCTGTAGCTTTCAGTGACACCACCAAATGAGACCCCTCTGAGAAGTCCCCCCAAGCCGAGCTCCACTGACACATCAGAGCTGTCGCCTCAGAAGCCTTTTACTGCCCTTTAGCTCATCTGTTATACTCACACACACACACACACACACACACACACACACACACACACACACACACACACACACACACACACTTTAAATGTTGTGTGAAAGCATAATAGATGACAAGATTGACACCACTCTCATATCTACATGCAAAGTATCAGGCTACGGAGAGAGCCAGACTTTTCCTTTTTCTTGGAGGAGTTAACTTGAATATGCTAAACCCTGAAGTTGGATTTACGACAAACTTGGAAATGGAATGAGGATGTCCAAACTCACAACGACCTCTGACTTTTAGAAGATCTCTCTGCTTCCGCCAGTAAATTGCTCATTTCAACATTTCAGAAAATCCTTATGAATAAAAGTTTCAATCCTGGCACCAGGCCGACCAGCCATGAGATTAACCATGCGCAGAAAGAATTTGATTCAGAGCAAAAATAAATGAATAATTGAATAACGGAAAAAAGGGCAAAGGTAAAAAGTCTGTGTACATAATTCATTTAGGAGTGAAGGGACTACGCATCCCATAAACCAGTGCGAAGCCATTCTGGCCCCCACTAACATTCTTCTACAGACTCGGTTCAATGTAATGTAATGACGAACGATCTGACCACAGCCGACATCATTTTTGAGGTTTTGGTCAAATTTCCACGGTAACATTAAGCTCCACCGATTTCAACCATCGCTACTTCTACTGAGGATGGTGGGAAGTGTAGTACTTCTCCTTGACATCACAAATAAATCGTGTTTTTCTTAATACGCAGTTGATATCATGCAGATTACCTTGGATGGTTAAAATACTGTGGCTCATTTTTACTTCCAGAACCCTGATGTTGAACTCCAGAGGCCCTGGGAGTACTTGTAATTGTAGAATCAGCTAAATAAAACTAAGAATCATTTCTATTGGTGGTCAGTCCAGAGTGTTTATAATGATTGAGTGAACAGAAGAATTCACTTGAACTCAGGGAGAGTAATTAACAAAGGAATCAGGTGTAAAATGAAAATATTGCTCATTTCAACATTTCAGAAAATCCTTATGAAAAAAGTTTCAATCCTGGCACCAGGCCGACCAGCCATGAGATTAACCGTGCGCATAAAACATTTGATTCAGAGCAAAAATAAATGAATAATTGAATAACGGAAAAAGGGCAAAGGTAAAAGTCTGTGTACATGATTGTCAGCTTCAGAACTCTTCTAGTGAGACACTGTCGAGCTGAAGTGTTTGAGTGGAGCTGTTAGAGTTATCGATCAACTGAGGGAACAGCTCAATGAAGCCAAACCTTTCCCGTCACTCCATCAATACAAGAAGGTTTATTGGAGAGCTCAACAGATTTTGAGTGAAAGTGTCATGCAGAGCTACAGTAGGAGACTAAACCAAGATGGAGCATCGCTGCAGTGCCTGTGTGAGCTTCTCCGAATAACCCACCAGGATCTGGAGGTGGTCACATCCAAGGAGATCATGAACTCTTACTTTGAACAAATGTCTCTCATCCAATCTTCCTCTGTGAGTGAAACCCTCAGACAAGGGGACACATGTCCTTAGTCTATCGTTCGACACCTCCACTCCCGACTAACCCCCCCTACCCCCGTATACCAGGCATATTGTGCCCCTTTTGTGTTTCTAACAAAATGAGAGAAATTCTTTCTAAAATCTCCTTTAAAAAATCTGAATATTTACCCATGTAACAGTAATTCATCCAAAATCCATTTACATTGACATCAATTTCACCTTTTGTGGAGCTTGGTCAGAAACCAATTATGCACTTTAATAATTTCACGATTGAATTGAATTTGTCCATGGAGACATTAACACAAAAGCACACACTTTATTTTCATTTATTTTTAAAGAATTATTATTGTATGTGACCCTGGTTTAGAATCATTGACCTGTTATTAAATAAAAAAATGAAATAATTTAGTATTGACTGAGTAATAATCATATTTTTGGATTTGATAATGAGCTTCTACCATAATGCTTAATACTGAGGGTTCAGTTCAACCAGACATATTGTTCAGGGAAGTTTGGGCTCTAAAGCCAGAAAAGCTTCCCAAACATAAAGTAGACAATAGTTGATGTATTCGAAATGAAATTGCAGTTTAGTAAATTATCAACAAACACACAGTTATATCAAATAGCTCCAGGGTTCAGAAGAAGCCACGCAATGTCATTTTATTTTTCGTGTTGGCTGCAAATATTAAAAAGACACATAACCATAACCATAACCATAAAGAGACACAGTGGAACCTCGTCAACAACTACAGGGACGAGAAATAGATTAGATATTGTACTATGTAGAGTGCTTTGAAATAAAGTAGGCCTGTGTTATGATTTGGTGCTATTCAAATAAAATTGAATTGAATTAAAATGAATGAACCCCCCTTTTCACTCCCAATCAGTCCTGTGAGCAGCTCGGAGGACATTTGAGACGATGACAAAAGCCTGACAGCGTCTGGTTACTAAGGTGACAGAAATGAAGAACATAATAAACTGTATTTCTAAACATTTCAGATTGATAAAGTATAAATGGTTGACTCTACGCAAGCATTAGTCCAAGGCTGTTTGAAACACCGGGTGGTGTTATGAGCCATTTTCAACCCACAAATGTCGTTTTTTTTATAAATTTGATAATAAATGTGACGTTAAAACCTGCGTTAATGTGCCTCTTCTAAGACAAGTCATATAATTTTATTAACCGCTCAATAAGCACATTTAAGAATGCATTATCTCCTCTCGTATAAATCTAATCTCTATCGTTTCAACCCTTAAAAAGGTTTTTTTGAAATATTTTCCGATGAACTTGAAGGGAGAGCTGCAGGATTCAAGGTGCCATGTTAGGTGTTTACTCGACACAGAATTCTGCGATGCTAAGAATACATCTTCACATCTTAGCAGCTGTCTAGAAACCTTGAAATTCTCCGCTTCTGTTTCTTTCCAAGCTTTTTCTTCCACCGCAATTGATTGAAATCTTTGAGGTTTTTTCTCCTGAAGCCTGATTTGATTTCCCTGCATCGCTCCGTGTACAAAGATCTGGCTCCTGCAGCTTCACCGGGATCACTGTGACAGCTCAAGTCCAGAGTAAAGGCTTCACATGAACCAGCAGCAGCGTACCTGTAGTCACACTAATTCCTGCTTTTTCCCTCCCTGAAGAGGAGCATTATTCCTCTTTAGCTTACAGCAAACTCAACCCGCCTACCAGTGGCTCCCAGCCTGGGGGGGTCAGGACGTCTCCAAGGGGAAACCGACAGGGTGTGTGTGATGCTTAGCATGAGAGTGAAGTGCTGTGTGGCTGTGTGTGTTTGAATGGGTGAATGTGACTTGTACTGTGAAGCCCTTTTGTCACTGAAAGCTGTTATGTCATTTCTAATTATATTAAATAATAATAATTAAATGAAAATCAGTGATTCATTTTGTGAGCAATTACTTGAGCAATCAAGGGAGAAATGTTTTGCTAAGGAGAGGTACTATCACAGCAGCGCTCTGGCTTTAGGGTAGAACGGCTGGACTGTAGTCTGATAAATCCAATTCTTGCGATTCCGACATTTGTGTTGCCACATACAGCCGGGGTGATGTCTAGGAAGGTTCGTGGCAGCAGTGCATGTGTGAGAGCAGCTCAAGTGTCATGTTCGGCCCTTGAGCAACCAGGCGCCACTCGTCACCGGCCCATTGGTGGAGCAGGGCACTGACAGCTAGAGGCTTGTGGGTGTTTCTCAGCAGCAGGGACGGGGAGACTGGTCAGGGGTGAAGAAAGGCTGAACAGAGAAAGTGCCTTTGATAGAAATCTGGTCGAGAGGACCTCAGAGGAGCCATTATTCCATAACGCTGTATGAAATGTGACGTTATGTCACCTTTGGACCACTGATGTGAGAAATTAATTTCTCAAAATAAACAGCTGGTTGAGACATTTGAAATACTTACCAGTAAAAGAGGCAGTTTTTTCCTTATTATATCTATAAATATTCTATTATATAATCTATATTGATTGATGAAAAGTTAAACATTCATTTAAATATCTTCAGCATAAGGCGGCAACATAACTGTGAAACAAATTAAGGGTCTGCAAACTTGTCTTGGAGACATTTACACCTAATGTGGCTGGAATGAATCTGTGGTTTGAAAATTCTCATCCACCTGGTGTCGTGTGTTCATTTCAGCTCCTAAGACATTTTTTGAAAACTGTTTCTGTAAATGCTCTCGTTTTTTTTTTTTTGTCGTTGTTTTGACCACAAATGAGCAAAGCAATGTTAAATTGCAAATTAATTCAATGAAGTCCATGGCACACTGTGCTGTAAAAGCCTCTTACTCGTGGACTTGTATTCATCCCCTGTCCTCTCACAGCTTCAGACAGGCTCTTAAAACAGCCGAACACCATGAGCTGTCACTTGTCTCACTGCTTCAGCCTCTACATAAACTGCACTCTTTTCTGCTCGGCAGGGTCTCCGTACTGAAAATGACACTGATCTCCTGAGAGGTCCGTTCTCCTCTCGCTGGCACGCCCGTCTGCCACCGCACAGCGCGGTGCTCCGCTCATTTGTTTGTGGTGAATTTTACTTCAGAAGTTGAGCGTTGTTCAGGCTCAGGCAGAGTGAGAGGGAGATGAGTGTGGGATTCATTATGCAGAGACATTATGCAGAGACATTCAGCAGAGTCGCTCAATCAGCCGCTGCAGGGAGGAGAGTCAGCGGCTCCACTGGGTTGTTCTCCTGTCCAACTTCACGTTTCTGCTCCAGAGGAGAAGGAACTATTCAAGTGTTGAGCAGCAGAGCGTCCCGATGTGCACACACGTCACTACAGCTCTTTACTCTATCCACTGGCTACTGTGATGGACTGTGCTGTGGCAATGATGGGTTGCTTGGTGCAGTGTTGGGTTTTATTTTATTCACTATTTACTTTATATCGTAAGTGGTAGCTGGTGAATACGGAGCGCTGGCCGCCCCCTCCTACATCCTGAGACATTGTGAGCATTCAATATTTGTTCTCAAATTGTATTTGGTTAATTTCTGTCTAAATACATATACTCCTGGGTGCGGGCGCCGGCAAAATGGTTGTGAATTTGGGTCCTTATACTTTTGGCAACCACAGAACCTGAGGCTGCTATTTAATTGGTTGTTGCAGATTTTCCACCGGATGAAGCCATATGCTCCCGGACACTCCCACTTTTATTTACAGCCAATAGATATTGATATATGTTCTTTTTTGATCTAACGTGATTGGTCAACCCTTGATGCCGTCTCAGGTATGTCCGGTGTCACTGAGTTACGTCCGCTGCGAGCTGACCGGTTTCAGGAGAACTGCGGCAAATCTGGTGATTTCTTTATAGAATCACCCCAACAAGAGATGAGGACGAGCTCACACCCGGGGCTCCTCCCTCCCTTGTTATGACAAACAGAGTTGGCTAACTGGCCTGGAATCAGTGTCAGTGAACATAGGGAAAGTGCTGATGTGCTCAGTTTTAGTCCTGATTTTAGAATGAATCAGTGTAATGATCGAAGGTTCCCTGTGGGGTCAGGTGATTTGAGGACACTTGAGGACATTTATCGGACCTCACACAGCTCCCTCTGGAGACTCTAAAGCGTCAACACACCTTTTGTCACATATGCAGTCATATGAACACGATACACAGTGCTAGTTGTATTCAGAAGTATTCAGACGCAGTGACTGGTGACCCAGTATATACAGCCCATAAGCACCCACTTGCCCAACAGTGACGTCCCCACATGTATCCAATGAGGAAGACCTTCCTTTATGCTTACACTCTATCAATAAGGTTTATCGATGTTAACTGAGTGGTTACTGGGGCCGATCTGCAGAAGTACACTGCTATGGAAACAGCCTTTGCTCAGATATGTAATATTCCCTCATGGATAAACTGCAGATCATACAAATGACGCATGGGGACAGGAATAGAAGCAACACTTGTGACTGCTCCATTATTGATTTTTAGAATAAAGTAAGAATTATTTGAAACGTGTGTTATATGGTTGAAAGATGAATCATGAATAACGACTCTTGTGCCTTCTGGCTCCGTCTTTGTCTCCTTTGCCTTCACTTCTTCTTCTTCTTCTGTCCATGAGCATCTTGGGAAAGGGAAAGTAAGAGAGTTTAATTTGGCAGCTGTTTTTATTTTATTTTTACCTTTGTCTCAGGAAATCAAGCCGAGGCATTGATAAGGACAGTCGCTCATCATCTTACCTCTTACCCAAAACACACAGTCATTGCTGAGGCACCCAGCCAGACTGAAACCACTGAAGTCTTTCGAGTTCTCTCTTACTTTACTAATGCCACAATCAACACTGCAATTGTTATTCTGTTATGAAAGTGGGGGTGGGCTGTATATACAGTGATCACATGAGGCTATAGTTTAATCAGTTCAAGATGGACAATAGCCCTGGTGTTGCAGACTGAGGGCAAGACTGAGTTCTGCACAACAACGCAAAAATCGAATCATTGCAGTACTATTACACTAATGTACTGCTATCAGTTAGTGTCGGCCCATATACGGTGAATTAACATCGACGACTCCTTCATGTACACAAATGAAGCCGAACTATGTTGGGATACTGGCGCTCAGAGCAGTTCAGTGCAATAAGATGTCTTTCACAATCATCACAAACCTATTGTGTCCCTCCACAGTGGAGTTAACAGTGACAAGGTCTGTTATGACAAGGAACTGACATCCCAGAATGGAGGGAGAGGAAAAAACAGAAACTGGGGAGATTATTAAGACATTTCTAGAAGTGCCAAACTAGGTAGGTATGTATAAACCATGTGGTTGTCTGAATACAGCAGGTACAGCCTCCACAGATTCTATTCAATGGAGGATTCTTGGTGCCTCTCAGCCATAAGCCTGCAGGTTCCCGTTCGTATCGAGCACTGGAGCTGCCACTGATTAAAACAACTTCATCTGGAGGACATGAGCACGTTGGGCTTGTGGGATTAGAAGAGCTGCAGAGGAAAAATAATTTATGAAGAAAGCGATTTCTCAAAAGTTTCCCAACGTTCACATTTCAACATTGGTCTGAACCTTTTGTTCTTTTCTCATTGAGTTATGTTTTTACGAGGTTTAAAGTTTCTGCAATGTCAGGACTATTATCAAGAATGTTAATAAAAAGCATGGGGTGAAATCATGTTAGAATCAATAGTCTACAACCAAAAGGTCAGCAGTTCATCCTTCTGCTCTCAGACCCCATGAAGTTAGAAACTGTAAATGCACTAGATTAAACTGAGGATGTGAAAGTAGCCGTATCTTGTCAAAAATCTTAATATGTACAACTAGATATTGAGGTCTGAAGTTTTATGGTTTGTTTCTGATCCAGGTCCCTCGGTATCAAGTCAACTTTACACTACGGGCAGCCAAACAGGAAGGTTGCCAATAGTTATGATACATTATAATGTGTGTGTGCCAAAGTAAGGTTAAACTAGAATTACCGCTCTGTGGTTGTATGCCTCGGCCAACACGCAGTGCAGTTTCTGTTTACATATTTCTACAAAGAAAATGTCCAGATTCATATAAGGACACTGCGACCTTTGACCCCTGAAACGTAATCAATTTATCTTTGAGTCCAAGTGACGACTGATCAAAAGTTGAAGTAATTCCCACAAGCAGTCTTGAGACATCACTTTCAAGAGGCCAAAAACATGTTATACTAACCAGTTGATGTAATGAAATTTCCTATGGGCACTAATATATCACATTCACAGGGAGGTCAGGTCACTGTCACCTTGACCTTTGACCTCCAGGCACCAAAATTACTTATTATTATAAAATAAGTTGTAATGTGTTGACAGGGTGAAATAAGTCCATGGCAGGTCAATTGTAAAGCCTGATGACCGCAGCTAGAAACGACTTCCTGTGGCGCTCAGTGGAATGTGTCTGTAGCTGAATGCACTCGTGTGCTGAGTCAGCACATCCTGGAGTACGTGGGAGACACTGTCCAAGGAAGCTTGTGATTGGACAGCATCAATGGCCTTTCAAATTAGTTTGGTAGGTCTGTAGCATTCTGCTACCGCCAACCACCTGCCCCAGCATCAACCTCGTCTTTTATGTGTATGTGTGTATTTATGTTATTGTGGAATTTGTATATAATTTATAATAATTAAAAAAGTACGCTTGCATATAGTTAATGCAATAATGGTAAGTGTCTGTTCATCCATCAGATTCTGATTTCTTTTGGTTTAGGATTTGTCTTTGTCCCTCTTTTTCAATAAGACTTGCTAGATAATAAATGGTTATATTGAAATATTAACCAGAATTACTTCCACACCACGTGTTTACAACAGCAAATGTAAAACAGTTGGTGAAGGTTGAATCCCTCACCATCACCGCTGAATCAGAACAGATGAGCTACCTGCGTTCCATGCATGATGTATGATGCCATTGAAGCCAACCTCTACAGCACTCGGCTGCCCGGCGCCTACGGCCTGGACGCTCTCGCCCTTCAATTCCACCTCAACCTGCCAGACGGAGTCCACTGGGACCCGTCCACACACCAGCTGCTGCAGCGTGCTGCTGCTGACGCCTCGGGGGGAAAGCTGCTTTACCCACCCAGTGTTCAGAGCATTTTATTGGCCTTTGACTTCATATGGAATGTGGTTGACCTCAATAATAATGCATTTTATTGACTCCAGGTTTACTGTTCTGTACACCCAATCAATAGCACAGTGGCTGTCTATAGGAGGACCTTTATCAGACTCGCCACACAACTTATGAATGAACATTTATGTTATCATTCCAGGTTTCAATACAAATCTACTGAGGTTCTAAGTTACTAACTATAATGTAAGGTACAAAACAGTTTTTATTATTTATTGTGATAGTTTTTCTTTACTCTAGTTGAGGGTTAAAGGCAGAGGATGACGCACCTTGTTGAGCCCTATGAAGCAAATTGTGATTTGTGAATACGGGCTTTTCAATTTCATTTGTATAGCTCCAAATCATAACATACTTTATCTCAAGGCACTTTGCATAGAAGGTCAAGACCTTAAAATTATAGAGAATGAGCACAATGAGCAGCACTTTGGCGACTGTGGGAAGAAAAAACTCCCTAAATAACAGGAAGAAACCAGACCAGACCAGTGGGCGGCCATCTTGATTGAGTGATTGATTAAAAACCCACGGGTTTAATTCTACTGGCAAAATGAGCTCTTGTGATGACAAGGGACTGCACACAAAATGTATGAAATTATGTAAAATGCAATGTTTTTACATGGTGAAATGACACAAACAGAAATTGTACAAGTCAGGAGGACAGGTCCAACACTAACAATCTGCTCCAACTGCTAATGGCTGGTAAACTGAATAAAGATACTGGCCAAGAGCTGCACAAGTCAGTGTTTCTTTAAGAGGTCTGAAATGGGGGGGGCGACCACCTGTGAAATGATGCATCTGGTGCACGAACAGTGTGCACGTGAAGAAGCCATGCCCGAGGTGGTAAACTGTGTGTTTATTGTTTCAGGGCCACAGGGAAGAGTCTGGACCTCACAGTCTCAGATGTCTCAGGCTGTAACTTCACGTTTTACTTTTCATTGTCAGTCAGTGCCAGTTGAAACACCGGCTTTCATTTTGTTGGTCCCCTGAATTGTGTGTCTGTGTGTGTGTGTGTGTGTGTGTGTGTGTGTGTGTGTGTGTGTGTGTGTGTGTGTGTGTGTGTGTGTTGTTGTGTCCAAAACCCAGATTATTCGACCGATCTATAAAAGATGTTATTGCCTGTTGAATGAGTCTCTCCTGATCGAACTGTGCTCTCACATCACACTGTAACTGTGTGATAACACGTAATAACTAACCAATAAAAGTACAAACAGTGGAGTCAAATGTTGCCGAAATGAAATTGTACTGTTACAACTTGCCACTGCTCTTATATTTACAGCGCCTGTAAATGAATTCACCCACCTGAAGCGTGAACCTTATCTCACTAATTATGTGCTGTATAAAACCAACTGGCCGTACCAGTGATGATTTAGGTGCGTCTTACTGGTGGCCAGACAGATGCACCCTTTGCATACTAAGCAGAGGTGGGTTTTCACTTTGACATTAAAGTGTCTGTCATGCAAATATACTTTGGTTGAGTATTTTACATAAAAACATCCAAGGAGGACTTTTTATAGACGCTGCCTGTCTCCTCTGATATCTTTCCAAATTTGATGAAACAAAATACCCGTGTTACGGATATAGTTCAATAGATTTCAGTGTTCACGAGTACTACTGCATATATAACATGAAGCGTTCAGTGCAGACGTATTCAAATATGATTCAGACATAGAGAAAATGTCTCACCAGCCTTATGCTTCTGTGCTATATATATATTGAAAAATTAGATGTATCAACGTGTGTGGTCAAATTAAAGAAAGTCTAATTTTATAATAGTCTAACAATGTTTATTGTCAGTTTTCACATTGAACTGGAGGAATTTATAATAAATACTCAAAATAAAATATGTAAATATATATAGAACATGCTTCTTAAAATTAGTAATCAGTATTAAGTTTCACTTTTAATTTTCACTTCCACTTGTTTTATCCAATTCTCCAACAATTTCCACTCATCTTCACAGCTGAACAGCTTGAGCAGCTGCTTTTCTCTCCTTTTCTTGAACCACCACTTTTTGTTGCTCAGTGAGAGAAGCTCCAGCTTACCCTGCCAGAATATCAAAGTTTGGGCTGGAATGTTCGAGTGTTGTTTCACATCGCTGGTTTTAACAAGCACCAGTATCTCGGAACATTTGAAACATAGTGTTTTTGAACCGAACATCAGAAGGATAAACATGTTGGGGTGTGTCCGGTCTTGATTAAAAACTCTACTGTCTCCTTTTCCGTTTCTCGTCCCTCCCTGCTGTGTATATCCTGCGTATCTCCCTCGCCAACCCAGAATTCACAGATTTGACTTGCTGAGTGGGATCACGTGAGATTTATGCAATTGTTCTGTGAGTTTGTTGCCACACCATTGCCATAGAAGCAAGACAAACTGTGCCGGTTAAAATAGAAACCCTTTATCAATATTTGACAATTCCCAATGATTTATTGGTGATAGGCCTTCATTGGTCTGGACAGGGCGGCTTCTGGGTCGGGTTCCAGAAAGAGCTGTATGAAGTCTGATAAATGAAAAAGAAGAATACACACGTCATAAAATATATCTTCTTCTTTGGCTCTGTCCATTGTGAGTCAGACAGTGTTATAGCAGTGCAGTAATAAATGTGGGCAGTATTTTCAAGGTGTGGTTTGTTGTGGAGAATAATGTGATTTTATAGAGTTTGAAACATTATTACCATGTACCTCTACATGGAATAATCAGTTCTTTGTACCACGAATAGCAGACGGTTTTTCAAAATTCTTCAATTTCTGTCTGTGTTAAGTTTGAAGAGACTGAAGTAAAATCCCTCCAATATTTATACCTCTTATTCTGAAGTAAAATATATTGTAAGAATTAATCAGTGGACCAGTTTTATTGGTTGAAAATTGAAAATTGTTTATATATCAGAACATTATTTTTAAAGACCAAGCAAATAATAACATTGGTTTGTTTGTATAAATCAACTGTAAATGAGCCAAAAGAAGTATTAAACTAGAATGGCAGTCAGTAGAAACCATACCTCGGCCAAGGCTGAACAACCCTGCATGTTCCTACAATAGAAATGTAAAAGAAAGGTCAAGAAGTCCGATAACCGAAATAGTTTTTTGTCATAAAACATAAAGGAGTTGAAAAAAATTCCTAAAATCTGCCAAACTTGGATATAATCTTCCTAGATTCATTCCTCCACCAAATTTGGTGGATTTGGTTCAGTAGATTTTGCTTAATCTTGCCAAAAAACAAACAAACGCACATAACCTCCTTAGAGGAGGTAATATCATTAAGGCAGATACTATTAAACCTTACAATTAAATATTAAAATTAAAATAGGATGTGTTTGAGGACTTTGTCGATTGTTAAATGGAGGCGTGAAGTCCAATAAATGTTTTATAGCAGCTGTCTAGAAAGCAATTATGTGAAGTTAATTTGCAAAATATTATTTGGTAACTGGTGTATGAAAGGACTGATTCAATTTATATTGCTGTTTTGCAACAGACCCACAATCAATGTGTGTGTGTCAAACCTTTTCTTTAATCTACAAAGCTGAGGACCCTGCCTCCATACGCTTGCAGATAGTAATTTCAAAATATACAACAGGTATAGAAGATGTTCTGATGTGATTTAATTTGTAGAGACCAATGGAGTTCACGGCTGAGGTGATGAATATTAAAAGTTACAGGCAACAAGTCTCCGCTGACTCCATTATAGCTGTTGTTGATAGTGGATAAACACAAGAGACTGCAGCAGAGTCCTCTGACCTGGGAATGTGACTGAATTCATGTACCACTCATCTACCCATTCACCTTTTCACACACATTCATATTGAATTAATGGAAACTGATTGTACCCTTTCACACTGAAGACAACAGCCAGATGTTAGTGTTTGTTCATTGCACCTTCGAGCTAATAAATGACCTCAAAGCTGTGGACTTGTGTAATCGAATCAATAACCTCCAACCAATCTTTCTATTTTTCTCTTCATGGCAGACATTGACTTTTCCTTCACAACACACCCTGATAGCATGGAAACATATTTTTGTAAGTTAACACGCCTTTGAAATTCCCTTCGATAAAACATTGGTGTCCACCTCTGGCAGGTTCAGCTGATTTGATGGGATTTACATATTATACTGGTCTGTGGAAAGTC